>NW_024412425.1:8617909-8622909 GCF_014898765.1 Herpailurus yagouaroundi
GTCGGGAGACCTGCTGGCCTCTCAGGGAGCTGAGGGCATGGGTCACGTTTGCAGAAGGAGCATAGTCATGGGACCAGGAAGGGCCGGGCAAATAGCTGGGCTGAGCAGCCTTGCCATTTGCTCTCTCATGCCAGGTGACCTCCCAGGACAGAATGTATCTTGTCCTGGCTCATCTCCAGGGTCAACAGCGGCCACCCATGTCCAGCTACAGCCCAGAGCTTCCAGTCAAGTTGGTGCAAGGTCAGCATTGCCCTTTCCCAAGCACAGGTGAACAGAGTAGGTACATCAGCCACCCACAAGGACCCATCAAGACTCAGGAGGCTGGGGGCATTCACCCTCGACAGGTAGGAGGAAGGAAGGGTGGTTCTATCACATGCTCCCAGGGGCAGGAACCGAACTCACCCATCACCGTGTCCGCATCTTAGATATGGGTGGCACCCTATAACTCAGGGGTCAGGGGTGACACCGTGAGATGGGACGGTGGAGGCTGACACCGGGACATCCTGCCCACTCTCCCCAGAAGACAGGTGCTTTCTCAGTGTGTCCCCTCCTCTGGGCAGCAAACGTCCCCGTGCAGCCAGGAACTGCCCTGGCCTCCCCGCAATGAGGGAACACAGGAACGAAGATGGGACCAAGGACCCGCAAATGCTGGGTTCCCCGTGCGCTGTACCTGCTCCCAGAGCCTGGCTGTCCGGTGGGCGGCTGGGGCGAGTGCTGCCCGTGCTTACTGGGCACCCACTGTGCGCACTGCTGAGCGCTGGCCGCAGCTCTGCTCAGTCTATAGACACTTGCATTTGCAGAAAGTTTTTTTTTTTTTATTTAAATTAGTTGCTAACGTTAAAGGAAAAATAAAAAAAAAAAAAAAAGAACTAGATTTCTTTAACTTCTCTTTCCCTAAAAACTATGACGACCTGAAGAAAGCAACCTGCCCACATTCCTAGGTGGTGGCTGCAACGAGGAGGGCTGAGGGGATGCTCAGACCCTCCAGCCTGCTCTGTCCACATCCAGCTTCCTGCATTTTCCACTTAGACCCTGAATTTGGGTCTAGGACAACTGCCCAGAGAGAGAGCTGAGGCCTGTCCAGGACACACAGTAAAAGGCTGGGTCAAAGCCCATGTAGGTGTCCCTGTCCTCAGGAACTCAGTCTGGGGCAGAGCACTAGCCCTCCCATAGCTGAGCTGGCTTTAGCACTGATCATGTTTGTTCAAAACCTGCAGGGTTCTGTATCCCGAAGATGGGCCTATTAGATAGAACACCTGAGGGGCAACCCTCAGTCACCTGTGCAGAGATCAGGACCTCCCAGCCAGTCCCGGCCTCATCGTGTCCTGAATGTCGGCACACATCAAACCCAAGTAGGCCTTAGGCTTGGCAATCCCTGCATTCCAGGGAATATGGAAAGCAGTGTGGATTTGGTACATATCGATTGCGTTTGCTTAAAGCAAGGTGCAACAAATTCTAATGATTACAAATTGCAGAGGCGAGAGGTTATCAATCAATGCCCCCGGATGACTGCTGACCCCTCGGCATGCCAGGAGCCGTACGAGGTGCTCTGGGAGTGACTAGACAAACGTCAGGACAGCCCCAGCCCCTGCCGCGGCCTGCACCAGCTCAGAGTGGCCCCCAAGCTGCATGGAGCTGCCAGAGGGCCCGTCTGCTGTGCTCAGGTGAGAGCCGGGCTGGGCACAACCGTGCCTTGGGCCCTCTCTGGGCCTCAGTCTCTAAACTTCTAAAATAAAGGAAGCGTTGATCGCCAAGGTGTCTGCTCACCCTCCTAGAGTCCAGCAACCAGGCTTCTGAGGGCAAAAGAGGCCAGACTATCATCACCAAGAGTCCGCATGCTACCAGACAACCCCTGAATCAGCATTAACAACAAAACAGTGCTCACATCTCAGCTTGGAGTCAGGCATGGGAGGGGCCTACGCTTCCCAGACCCCCACACGGACTCAGGCAGGTGAAGCTCCCTGACTAAGGGGGGCCCCCACAGCCTTCCACCTGCAACTGTGCCCAAGCCCACAGCTGGCCGGGGGGTGGGGGGGTCGGCTCGGGCCTCCCCGGGCTGCACAGGAAGCTCCAGCGGGCAGCCATTGGGCACTATCATGAGTCACCATGTTGCCTCTGAGGGCAGGGGCCCGAGAGCTTCTCAAGATACACCCGCCGGTCAAAAGCAACAGAGACATAAAACTAAGGCAACACTCCTCACTATGGTCTACAAAGCCATGCCCAATCCAGGCCCTCCAACCCACCTACCCTCTCGCCAGGGCACACTGTGCTCTAGCCTCACTGGCCTATACCCCGTCCCTCAGACATGCTGTTCCCTCTGCCAGAAATGCTCTTCCTCGAGACCAGCACCTGGCTGGCTTCTGTATGTCCTTCAGCCCTCTCATTTGCAATGTGCTTTCCTCAGGAGGGCCATCCTAACCACCCACCCCTCTCAAGGACCCTCCCTCCCTCTTTCCCGTCCCAGACATTCCTCGTGGCACTTACCCCTATCTGACATCATCTTATCCATGGTTCCCTTGTCTGCTGCTTCCTAGCCCCACTACACAAGAGCCTTAAGGGCAGGCAGCTTGCCTGTGTTGTCTAAGACTGTACCCAGGACTGCTCCCGGGCAGAGGGATCAGGCTCCGAAATCAGGAAGAAGCATGCTCACCACACGCTAGCCGTGTGACCTGAGGGAGTCCATTTACTTTCTCTGCTCCCAGTTTCCATATCTGGAAAATGGAACTAATGACAGTATCTACCTGCTGGGAACACAGTGAGGATTAAGATAAGCCCAAGAAACTTCTGGACCAGAACCAGTTCCACCGTACCTGTTCTCCAGAGTTCGAATGATCTCTGATTTGAGTTTTCTTTGGGGCCCCGTGAGAATAACGAGACCTTACTTTCCTACCTCATTCAGCCGCTACAGAGGAGTTTGCGGGAATCTTGATCTTTACCTCCATGAGCCCGGAGATCTCCTGGTGAAGATCAAATACGACGCAAAGCCCCACACACATATGCAGGGCTTATCATCATTATCACATAGAAATTACAATTATTCACTCCCTCCTCTGTGCTCCCAGAGTACCGCTACCGCAGCATTTAACTCAAGTAATTACTGCTGCAGGAGGGCTGTTGACTCACGCAGCTGTGCCAGGACAACGGGGCCACCTCAGGACAACCGGAGCCACAGCGGGGCCAGCACCCTAGTCCCAGGTCCTGCCCACACCCGCCTCAGAGGGGCCACGCTGTGTCCGTCGGACGGAGGCGAGAGGTCCTATGGTCTCTGAGATGCGCTGGCCTCTGCAAGTCCTAGGGTCTTTCTGAAGGGTGGAGCTCAGGGGGGCCGGACAGCCACACCTCACGGCTCTGCCTCCTGTCCCTGCTGGCGATTCTCTGGAAATCCACATTGTGGTGGGCTATTAAATCATTTTCTGGCACGTGTGAGGGGTTCGGTTACTACTAGGTTGCTTGGGGTTTCTATGCAATGGTGCTTCAGGGTGACTGGTTGTCCCAAAGCTGCACGTGTATAGCGTTTTATAGAACACTTTGAAAGGCCAAGTGTCCATTTTAAAGGATCGGGAAGACAGTCCTGGAGAGGACAGAAGCAAGGGTCCTGACAGGTACCTTTAGGAGTCCAGAAATGGCCCAACTAGAACATCACAATTCCAGACTATTTGGAGAAAGCGTCCAACTCCAGGGCCCGAGAATCCCGTGTGCTGGAGCTGGGAAGTTAGCGACAGGCCTGGAAGGAGGTGCCTGTCCCTAAGACCTGTCCCCTCTCTTGGTCTCCAGGGCCCCAAACTCGCTCTCAGATAGAAGGTTGCGAATCCTACTTCCAGTTCACATGACCCTAAAATCATTCCAAGATTTACATTTTCCGGGCAGGAAAATCTCCCCACCTTCTCACCGCCAGTCCCAAGAACACCACATCATTGTCCTTTATCCTCTCTGAGGCCCAGGTGATCAACTCTCTAAAAACATGGGCCTCTGTGCCGGAAGCGAAACTGGCGCGTGTCTTATTCTAGAGTCTGAGAAACCACCCGAAGGATGGCCATGTCCATTCGCACAAGAAGCTCAAGTCAGTCCGGAGCCTCCCGCTCAGTCCCCGCACCTGGTCAGATGTGGTAGCTCAGCCTTCTCTCTCCTTCCCCGTCCGATGCAGGTCAAGGGAAATGGTTAGCCCCCTTGCAGTGCCTCCTCTCCCGCTCAGGAGCCACAGAGCACGGAATGCTCCAGAACAAGCTGGGGCAGCGGCTCCCCTGGGAAAGCCAGCCTCACGGGTCTCTTCTACCCGAGGCCCTCGGCAGTGGCGCTAAGCTGGGCTTTCGGAAACTGTGAGCATCCACGCAGCAGAATTCCTACCATCAATGTAGCAGCTAAATATTGTAAGACTCCTAACTCCCCCATCTGTGTTTTGCCTCCCAAGAGGGAAAATAGTCTTCACAGACATTCCCTTATCTGGCAGACAAATTCTAAACCTTACTGGCAATCACAGTCTTGTTTTCCCAACCAAACAGCTATGGAACCAAAAATTGCTCTGCCTGTGATATGCTGAGGAGGGAAGTAGCCAAACAGCTCGGTCTGGAAGCCCGGGGCCGGGAGGCCCTTGGTTTCTCCACCGCCAGAGAAGAGCCGGGGCCCTGCAGAAGTCCCCGCTGCCGGGGGAGGCCCGCCGGGCCGCTGGTGTTCACTGCTCCTTGTTCTTAACACGGAATACACCCACCAAGAGGCTGACGGAAAACACTCACCACGGTGTGAAATCAACACTTTCTAACTCAAATAAAGGGGGTAAAAAAAGGGAAAACTTCCAACCCTTTTGCAGCAAATATTTTCTCCCACGAGACGAGGTGAGGCAGCCCCCCCCCCCCCCCGCCCCGTGGCCCTGTGCCCTGCCACCACGCGCACCTTGGCACGCCACACCCTCACTTTCCAGCTTACGGTCTCTCCCTGCGTTTCACCTGGCCCTGCCCATTCTTCACGCTGGAACCCCGTACCTGGGCAACTGCTAATAAACCGAA
>NW_024412425.1:8625409-8656631 GCF_014898765.1 Herpailurus yagouaroundi
CTTCATATGAAGCCACTGTGGATTAGCATAAAAATTAACACTTAAATTTCGGCTTATTTTCCACCCTCTCCTCCTGCCACAACAATCAATTCCTCTTATAAATCTGATTAGATTTTATGATGCTTATTATTCAGAGCATGTCTCAACACAGCATTCACAGGCTTGAAGACTATTTGTTTAAATAGAAAAAAGAAGCAGATAAATCTATAGGTATTTTTTATTACCCCATTCCCCACCAGTTTCTTTCTCATATTGTAACATCAGTAATTGATTGCACACATTAATTAACATGTAAGGTAGAAATTCTGCATTATGCATGATTTATTTTCCTATCTGGTGAGTAGGTTTGTCTGCTGCCCTTGTGTTTCTAGGACATTGGGCTCGATTCTGGTCCAGACATAAATGCCAATGCTCATTCCCCCTGAAAGTTATTAATGTCAGATATGAAATGAGATTTTTTATTTCACCTGCTTACTAATCCACAAAAGCTGTTTTGAGTGATGCAGGCTTAAACGCCAAAATTTGAAATGATATATTGCTATATCTGATAACATGCAAATATGTTCATTAGACATAATTTACCAGGAGAGAATGGCAATACTTTTATAACAAGTCTAGGTCAAAAATGGTTGTTAATTAAACAAGTCATGAAAAATGGCATTACAAGGAGACTGTCCAGCAGACAGCAGACTTTCTAATGATACGCCGCTGATAGGTACCCAACGCTTCCCGCTAAAACAGAGAGGGGGGGAGAAAACTTTCTGAGCATTTCGCATAATCTAAAGCAAGATTAGCAAAACTATATCTACATTAGGAGCCTCAAATTGATCGCATATTCTTCTTAGATTTTAATGGTAACATACTATACTTTTCCGTTTCAAGACGTGATTTCACTTTCTGTCTTAGGGGCTTAAAGTGATTTATATGGTTGACTCCTTCACAAATAAACCAGAAAAGAAATTAATATTATATCCGGCCATGCTGCCGGCTGCCCTGAGTGTTTATGGCTGTGTATTTTAAATCAAGTAGAGCAATAATCAAAGGGATGGTTGGACGGTGAGGGCAGGGTTGGGCCCGAGGTGGATGAAGGATGAACACAGAGGGGGAGCCACATGCCTGTGTGTCTTCCTTTTCCTGTTGCCCTTCCCAACTGGCTGCTTCAGTTACCTAGGAAACCAGCGGTAGTAAGAACTCTTTTGATTGGCCATGAGTTGAGATTCAAGTGGGTGGGGTTCTGACACATAGGTCCTATAAGCTACCTGAGCTTGGCTTCTTGGGGTGAGACTTCAGGAGTACCTGGGGGAAGAAGGGCACCTTGGGAGTTAAGTACAATCGAAAGGAAGGCAGGGTGAGCTTCCAACTGGCCACCCACGCCACCTTCCGTGCAGTGAGGAAAGTATTCATGGAGCGGGGAAGGCCGAAAACATCTTCCGGGACCAACAGATGCCCCATACAGCCAGCGTGTATGGAAGCCATTGGTTGATGATCTACTTATTAAAGGATACTGGTAGCCAGGGTAGCCAGATACTTGAAATACAATCTGTGAAGCAGAAAAAAAAAACACCTCTATGTATTTGGAGCCATGCACAGTAAGGCAAGTTGAGTGGGGAAGCAAATAACCATCTCAGCAAACCAAAAGAAGTCCACATCTGAGCCCTCTGAACAATCAACCTATATTCATGACACCAACTCAGACACAAAAGTTATGTCTAATCCTCCCTCATGTGGGGGAGGCAGGTCCGTCCCAAAATACTTCGTGTCCAAGTGTAAAATACTCTCGCTCTTAGCCTGGCTTGCAGTCAACATTACTACTATTGCTAGAAATCTCACCTCATCTTTGCATTGCATTTTATGGTTTCTGTGCTTCCAAATATAGAATCTTAACTAGAGAAACAGGCACCTTAGCATTCATCCCACCTGTCTTTCATTGATAATGTGAATTTCGGAAAAAAAAAAAAGACAATGGATGGAAACTCTTTGGTGGAGGAAGAAAAGGAAATGTTAGTTCTGCAGGACCTTCGGTATTTTTTTATTCCCGCGATTCCCTTCCCTGCACCTCCTGCCCGCTCATGCTCCTCACGAGTTCATCTGGACAGTCAGCCCCTCCTGTCCATCCCGTCACACCACTGTCCTGGTTCCTGGACTCAACTGTCTATTGCTTCCCCGTTGGGGATTCTTCCAGGTCTCACGTTCCAGGAGGAGCCCAAGGATGGCTCAGGGTCACAAGACTTATGGAGGCGGTCCTGGGGGACCCTATGAATTCTCAGGCAATGGAGAAGCCCTGGAGAGGACAGCCTCAAAGACCCCAGCACACGAGTGGCATCTGGATTTCACAGTAACAGTGGATAGGTTCTGCTGTGCCTTTTACAGGGCAATAATTTCTTCTTGGGGCCCCTGGCACTATTTATCCAGCTTCATGTGACTCTATTCCCAGTGATGAGAAAGATGCCCACGGTCTACCCAGGGTCATGGTTAAACTATTCCACGTTTCTTCAAGGGCTTCAATTCATTTCAAAGTGTTTCATTTGTTGAATGAACGAACTAACAAATGCATACATGAGCAAATAGGTGAATGAGTGAATGAAAGCACAAAGGCACGTGTGCCTGGATGGATGGAGAGGTAAATGAAGATGAAAAGAGTTTTTAAAAAGTAATAAATGCATGAATTAATGTGTAAATGCAAAAATACATATGGAAATGCAAAGTGCCTCACAAATGGATGAAAGAATAGTGCTGGTATCTCTTTAATGAACAAGCGTGTACATAAGCCCCTGTATGCCCATCTAGTGGGCTGATGTACAGTGTAAGAGAAGAAATAGTAAGTAAGGTCTTGTTCATTGTCACAGGATTTGGTCATCCATACTTGACTTCCTTCCCATAACTCAAAGAACACAGACCCCTAGAGAATTGTGTGGGGCAGCCTGTAGGACTCTGGCAGACTTATGAGGGAGACAAATATTCCCGCCTCTGGGCTGAATCTTCAGGATAAAAGGAGTCGGTCAGGTGTTTCTGACCAGAAGACACCTGGCTTCAGTGCAACCCTACACTGGCTGGACACTGACAGAATCTTCCCTGGGAGGCAGGAGTCACAGCCATGAGGAGCAGAGATCCTAGACCAGGTCCCGGTAAATACCAGCACTGATATTGAGAAGTCACATCATCACCCAAGCCTCCCTTTCTTCATCCATTGAGTGGAGATAATGTATCCAAAAGTGCTTAGCTCAGGGTCTGGCACCTGTTACCACTCAACTACCAGCCATTATTCTCTGAGATTGCTGAGCGGTTTGGCCCTGGGGGTCCTGGGTCCCCTGCCCATGGAAAGCTTGCTCCCAAGTGGACATCTATGTCTACCAAATGTGCTGGTGGCCAGGCTGTCCAAAGCAGGGGACTAGACCATAGGAACCTTCATGGCTGCCTTCAAGTGTATGTGTTATGTCTTCTGCCAAGTTCCACTGATCTGCCTCAATATAGACATTGGCAGATCAGTGGATCTTGGCAGAAGACATAACACATACACTTGAAGGCAGCCATGAAGGTTCCTATGGTCTTCCCACATAGGAGCTGATGAAAGAACGTAGTCAAAGTTGCAGGGAAGAGCCCCGAGTCCCCTTCTTCCCTTGGTTGTCACAACCTCTCCTTGGAACCTGTGGGGTGCCATGGAAGCCAGTTAGAGAACTATTGGACTGGCAACCTCTTGGTGGTCAGGTAAACTGTTTCTTTGTGACAGCAGTCACAGTTGCATGGGGAGGCATGTCCTGGATGGCTGGTAGTCAGCAGGACGATATGCCAACCCCAGTACAGTCATCAACACCTTGCCAACCTGGTGTTGCACAGATGCACAAGAGCTAGAGAGATGTCTTCTGACACTGACAGTCCTCCATCCTTGATTAGCCACCAACTCCTTCCTTCTGCTTCCAGCCCTGCCATTAATTCAAAGCTAGAGGCCAGTCCCTTTGAGGCAGGCAGGCTCAGACCCAGGCATGAGCCTCAAGGAAGACTCCAGTCTTCTTGGATCTCTGGCTCCTGCTAGTAGGTAAAGAGCTACTGCCTCAGACACATGTTAGGAAAAATAAACACCGAAGACTCACCCTTAAGCAAACTGGTCATAAGACACCGCCAGAGATCACCTCCCAGAATGAAGTCAGCAACTCACCTGAAATTTCTACATGTGGCATGACTGTATTTCCTCTTTCCTCCCACCTTGACTAGATTAGGGACAATGTGACCCAAATTTCAGTCATTTGCATAGCACCTTCACCTTCTCACCACATCTGCTTCCACCCGTACCATTAACTGTTACGACTTTTCTTGAGATGGACTCACAGGTTTCCTGAAATCAATTTGTTTCAAATGGAAATTTCACATAATACTGCCCTAAATAAAAAACAATATTTATGCCTCATTTAATATGTAAAATAGATGCCTTGCTATATCAAAGAGGAAAACACTCAGCCACAATGAATCTGAAGTTCATCTCCTAGCGTCGGGGAAACGGTGCGGGGCGGGGAGTAGAGCATGCCAATTTTGGGGGTGGGGCCTCCACCACATTTCTGATTTGAGCACCTGAAATCCTGACTGAGTCCCAGTTTCCTGATCTGCAAAATGGGGATGACAGTAGCACCTATCTTACAAAGTTGTTGCGAGAGTTAAATTAAGTGAGACAATTAATGATTCATTAATTGAGATGGTGTATCTGGCACATAGTTAGCTATGGCCTGTTCCCATCGTTGTTATGCTAAAAGCTAAGCCAGAGGGAGGGGAAATTCTTACAGTCCTGGCCTCCTATCACGTGTCTCCCACAGAACGTGGGCTCACATACACCGAACTAGACAAGCAGAGCGACACAGAGACAAGGCCACAGGGCTAGGCATCGGCAACCTGCCACTAGTCCAGCCAACCTCCGGAGTCCCTTTCCTTCAAGCGTACAAGTTAGGGATTGAACCCCGAGGTCTCCAAAGGACCTCTGGCCATGGGGAAATTGAATCCCCGAGGCCAACACAAGCCCAGCCTCGGCAAATAACCACTCTTCTCCAGCTCTCAGGCCATGGCAGGTGCTGGTGAGGGCAAAGAGATTCAAGAACTAACTGAGACATAAGGCCCAGTGTTGGCACAAAGGAGGAAGCAAAGGAGGCACACATCGGGGTCCCTAGTCCGAGTCCCATAACTGGAGGAAGGCCTGGAAGGTGGGGGACCAGCGAGCTGGCACAGGGGTACACATCAGCACTGACCCCCAGCTCCCAAAGCTCAGCACCTGAGCTGGGCCTCCCCCGTGGACTGCTTTTCCTGACTCCCACCCAAGGCCTTGGCTCACTTCCTTAACATTGTTGTTCATGGTCGTCACAACCATCGCCTCAACACATTGCCTTAAGAAGTCCTGCCACGGTGGGCTTTGTCGGGTGCACTTGGGGGTGACCAGCCTTCTGCCTCCTCCCAACGCACCCCTCCCCCAGCATCCATGGGTGAGACTTTCTCAGGAGCAAAAGTCTGTGTCTGCATCTGATTTCTGCAAAAGGAGATCACCATCTCCCCAGTTTTTACATCAAAGGGTCCATCCAGCAAAGTTTATGTTTCGCAGACACACACAAGAAAGGCACTCCCTCAAAAGTCTGGTAGAAACTGTGGGCCTCTGCCATGGTGAATTCACACATGCATGTTGGATTCTTAATCCCATTGCCCGGAGGATCTGGGCCTCCTCTGGGACCACCAGTCGGCAGCCCTTAGGCATATCACTCCCTCCCTCCTCGTCTCTAGATGGGTGCCAGCCCACCCAGGGTAGAGCCTTCCTGCAGGCATCCCCCAAGTGAGAGCCTCCTCCAGGGCCAGGCCCCTGCACTGGGAGAGGGAAGTGTTGAGAAGCTTGTCCACATCAGTAAATGGAGCTTGTGATTGACTATTACAGAGAGGTGCTCACCCGCCCCGGGAATCACTAGGTGTGGCTTCTGGACAGACATCCACACATGCAGAGGTCCATTCTGAAGGCATAAACACATGCTCTCTAAAATAGGCAATGTTGAGTCTCTGGTTTAAAACGAGGGGATAAAGCCGACACTGTTTATAATCTGCTGGATCCCTCGGACTTGTAAGCCCTTTTCCAGAAACATTCATGTGAAAGGCACTTTCTTCGGAGTGGGCTCTTGTCTTGTTCCCAGTCAAGCCAGAATGATGGTACCATAGAAGGGCTTACCCAGGGGCCACATGTGTCCCCATGGGGGTGGGGGAGAGGGCAGACCCAGACTGGGACACACTGAAGCTGACGGCCCAGCCCCCGCCCTTTCTTCAACTGGCCCATCACAAGAGGACTGATCCCTGAAGCTCTCTGGCCAAGCATGATGGTGACAAAACCCGAATCATTTCTTCAGGTGTTTACTGCTCTACAGTCTTTATGAAAACAAACAGTGTAAGAAACCAACAACAACAAAAGAATGTATTTTCTCATTTCTTTGAATTGTTCTGCTTGGCAATTTTATTGCACATTAGTTCAAAATAAGCTGCCAATAAAGTTGGATAAAATTAAACTCACACTGGAGTTTTCCCTTCAATAAATTTGTGTCGGGTTGTTTTTATTTTCATAAGGATTTGAAGTGCAACGTTATCTCAGGTTCAGAATTTCACTGTCTGGATGGTCACAACTTAACTCCTACTGGGCTTATGAATTCCAATTCTAGTTCTTTCAAAACGAGCTTGGTTTTACTGTTGTGGTAGTTCGTCTTCTCCTGTACAAAAAGCACAACATTACACCAGAATCATCCACACCATAACTAGCCCTAGAAAATTAGGTGATTTCTGGGCGCCTGGGTGGCTCAGTTGGTTGAGTGTCCAACATCAGCTCAGGTCATGATCTTGGGGTTCGTGAGTTCAAGCCCCACGTCAGGCTCTGTGCTGACAGCTCAGAGCCTGGAACCTGCTTCAGATTCCGTGTCTCCCTCTTTCTCTGCCCCTCCCCTGCTCATGCTCTGTCTCTGCCTCTCAAAAATGAATAAACATTAAAAAAAATTTTTTTAAAGAGAAAGAAAATTACGTGATTTCTAATTTAGCAGAACCTCAGAACACGGAAGGATCCGCAGCCCAAAGTCAACACTTTGTTTAGATGTATGATTTCAGGAAAATACTTTTTTTTCTTTTTTTAAAGGTAGCATTTGTGGATAGACCAAAATGATTCAATTTAAGATAGCAAAAAAGAAACATCTTGGGAGTAAAAATAATGTGCTATCGTAATTTGATTACAGCAAAAATCAAACGTTGTGTGTTGTAAGCAAACAATAGGAATTTTTATGCAACTAAACATTTTTCTGGCTATCTAACCATGATTTATACAACGAAAATGATAAATTTAATCCCATCACCAGTAGATCAATTGCAGGTATAACAGATAAAACCAGAATAAATCATCGTATCACTGTATTGGAAACACAAGCAGCAGATAGAAGGGGAGTTTAGACTTTAAACTGAAAGCTGTTTCCAGGCATTCCAAGGACAATTTGCAGCGGAGAAGTTCAATGTATACATAAAGCCATCTGATCCAAATATGCTAATGATTTTTACTGGTCAAATCTTAAAAGTGAGGTTTATTTTTATGAGGATGCATTAATTAACCCAGTATGTACTATCTTTGAGACTATCTTGCCAGGGACTTTCATTTAAACATGTTTATTATGAAATGTTTGCATTCTCCACATTTGTGGCCCACACACGGATTATTTCATACTTTCCTTTAGAGCACTTAGAAAAGTTAAAAGGAGTTATTGTTTTTGATTAATGCCATTTTGGGCAGTTAAAAAAAAAAAAGGGAGTTCTAAATCCTAGCTCTGCATAAATTCTTTGACATTACAAACAATCTCTGTGAGTTCCGCTGCACGGAGATATGGGGGGGCGCGGGGCCGTCCCGGGTTTGCTTTAAGGTGGCCTGCTGAAACCGAACCTTGTTAACTTCGGTGTTTGCATGAACTCGTGCGGAATAGCAATGCGGCCCGACGTGATGCAGCTCTCAGTCTCGAGGGGAGAGGCAGTGTGTGCAGGGCCGTGGCGTGGTACCACACAGATGGGAGTTCTAAAGCCCTGCCTGTCATCTTTTGATTAAGAAAAGGAAATGATTTCACTAAAAAGATATTCCCTCTTGTGTTGTTTTGTTTTAACTGAGTTTGTACTTTCCACCAAACTGGACATATTTATTGAGACTCATAAGTTACTTCACGATTACCAACATCACTGCAATCTCAACAAACTATTTTTTTCCTTGCCAATTATCCAAATATCATAACTATAAAATATCTTAAAACATTCTCCATACTGTAAACATCTTAGCTACAAAGCTTTGAGTGTAAACAGTATGATGCATCAGAATGGTTTTAAGCGATGTTATAAAAACTGCTCTTAAAAACTAAACAAAAATGTAAAGCTCCCATCTGTTTTATGAGTTCTCCACTGCTGAACGGCTGCTGTGTGCCAGTTCACTGAACCATGGCTTGCTAAAGAGATTTCTGGGGTCACAGATTGAAAACACAAAGAGCACGTCTTTAATGGTGGGATTTTTTTTGCCCCCCCAAGTCTTCCTGCCATGGCTGGAACCGAATTAAGTCCACAGCAGCAGAAGATGGGCAGCCGACGCTCGCGATGCCTGTCGCAGAAGAAAGAGCCCTCTCTCTGAGAGACTCGTGTTTTATAAAGGATGTCATCGCCGCAGCTACCTTACGTTCTTCGGTGGTTGTATCTCCGTGACCTCAATATGCTCTTACTTCCTCATGGAATTTTCTTTGGGGCCCTGCATGTACAAGTTAAAAATAGACAGCAAACTGCATACTAGGAAAAAGCATTCAGGCTTATTTTTGTGTATATATGCAGGTATGAGACGATGATAATTGAGAGAGTGCCATCTTCCCTCTGCTCCAAGCCCTGGCCCAAGGGGATGTGAGAGAGCCTGGGCAGGTGAGAGGCTTGTCAAAGATGCAAGAGGAAAACTATCCTTCACTTGGGACGTTTGTCTCCGATGCGCTGGGAAGGAGAGAAGGGGAAGTAAGTAAAAGAGAATGTGCATGGAATCCAGTCCCTTTGCTCAGATGACATTGTTGTGCCGCGGGGCGGCGGGGGGCGGGGGGTGTTGGGAGGAGGAAGCTGAGTCTAGTGCAGTCTCCCATCAGGGACGGCACTGCTGCCCCAGATGTATTCCGGGGACCCTCTTAACACCTGCCACCTTGTCCCCTGAGGCCACATCTGAGGAATAACAGCCAGTGTGGCCACGGGGTTTCGGCTTCCTAGGCAAGCTACCTGGCCCCTCCTGTTCCTCCAGATATGGAGCCAATGGGGCCTTGGGGGTGTCTCTGACCCCCCCACCCCAGGAGAGGCTCAGACCTCCTGAGTGTCTGGGGGTGTCTCTCCAACCCCCGTCAGCCCCCAGGCCAAGTCTGACCAGCTGTCCGTATTCTCACTGCTGCCCTCTAGGACAGCAGACACTCCCAGAGCTGGGACAGGCTGGGTAGCAGTCTGCCAGGGACTGGGGCCGGTTTAGCTGGGAGTTGGCCTGCCCTTCCTGGGGTGACAAGCGCACGTGAGAACTCCTGCAACAGTCATCCAGCTGACAACTGTGAGACACCCCTAGATGGGAGTCCTAAACAGACATCCAGGGAAAGGAACATCTCCCGGTCCGCAGAGGCCACCCACCCACAGCTCCCAGCGCCTGTCTGGGGCATGCCTGCCACCGTCTCCCTCCCCAACCTCTCTTCCACACCCCAGGGCTATGGCTGTCCCCCCTTTTACCCTATAGTGCAGAGGCCTTATAACACTCACCCCCTCGTGGGGTTGTCCCAGCTCTACGAGCGGCTTTGTGGGTCAGAGCAAGAGGCCTGTCGGGGGCAAGGAACCCTCACCCAGGGACCTGCGAAGGCCAGCATATCAGTGAGCAGCTCTCTGCCCAGGGGCGGGCCAGGCCCTGAGGGGGCCACACCCCGAGGCCAGGGGGCACTGCTCAGGGGACCCTTGGGAAGCAGACCCGAGTCCCCACACTTGCTCACTCCCCTTGATAGGTTCACACCTCCCACCGGCGTGTCACGCCTGCGCTGCACGCAGCAGACCAGCAAGCAAGAGAGACGCTCCTCTGGTGGGCGGTCAGGGGCCGCTCGCTGGCCCCACGAGCCATTCTGGGCCTTCTGCTGTACTCGGGGCTTCAAGAGCCCCACCCAGGCCCCAGACCCCACCACGCGCCCACCGTCTCTGTCCGGAGCAGCAGGGGGCCCGAGGATCGCCCAGCCTGTGGGTCCTGTGGGCTGGCGTGATTCTGCGCACGTTCCAAATTTAAATCTGGGACGCTCTCCCCTTTCTTCACCGCTCCAGAACATGGGGGAGGCATCTGCCTGGAAACAGCTGTCACCCAAAGAAGGAGGCGGCACATGCAGATCTCCTGCGAGCACCACCATCCAAAGTCACACATCAGCCAGGGTTACTTAGCTACGGAGCTTCAGAGCCCAGGGGCGGGGGGGGGGGTGGGGAGGGCCAGGCAGAGAGAGGTGCGGAGTGGCACCCCCCGGGGCCCTGGGGCCCCGCGCTCCTACAGAACTCAGCACTGGGCACTGCATCCCTGCTTCGTCATAGGGAAACTGAGGCTCAAAGAGGTCACACAGCAACTAAAATAATACAGCAGCCACAGTAAGAAACAATGAGAACTAACACGCAACTAGCACACGCTGATCCTCAGCACCGGCGGGCTCCCCTTGGTGAGGCCCGCGTTCAAACCCTGACAACCACCCTGTGAAATGCTATCAGCCCTGCCTTTGCGCAGGAGGAGGAAACACAGGCAAAGGAAGGTCAAGCAATTTGCCCGAGGCTAAGTTACCAACAAGGGATAGGACTAGGAGTCCAAGCCAGGCTGTCTGGCTCCCTTCCCCTGCCACCACGCCACACGGTCTGTCATCATCGTCACTGTCATCAGAGCAAACATGCAGCTCGTGCTGGGAGCCCAGACGGTGCTAAGCTCCTTCAACTTGATGCAATCTCTATCTCATCTCCATTATTCACTTGATCCCCAAGACACAGATACCAGGAACATGGGGCTCAGAGATGTGGTGCAATTTTCTAAAGATCAACCAGCGAATGAGGCGCGAGCAGGCACAAGCTCCCGAGAGGGGGCAGCGAGCTAGGCGTGGGACCGGCACGCTCCCGGAGAGGACTCGCCCTGGGCTGCAGCAGGGCCTCTGGCCAGGATCCGGAACGGGTTTCAGAAGAAGAAACAGGACAAGCACCGGTGTGATGTGCTCGTCAAAGCGCCGGAGACGCTGTTTGGGATTTGCTGCTGTTGCCAACCCATGTGTACTTCCCACGAAGGCTAATCTCAACTATAATGAGGGTTTACACTAAGTCTAGAGAAAGGAGGGAGGCCAAGCCTAAATCTACAGTTTGTGCAGACAGTGGTGGGAGTTACGACAAACACTGACCATATTTAGGAGAAGTTGGGAGACTGGGGGCGCCAGCCATTCGGCTCAACGGCCCAGCTCAGTGGGCCAAGCAGCCTGGGGGGCAGTGTCCAGCACCAGCCCTGGCTTCCCTGGCTGTGCAGAGCTGCAGGCAGGGGTTTCCATCAGTCTCCCTTCGGGGCGGTCCAAGTTCCACTAGCAGCAATGGGGACTGACTGGAGGGACAAAGTAGCAGAATTACAAAGGAGTCACATGCTGGCTGCCTCAGGAAATGCTGAGGTGCCCGGGGATGAGCCTCCATGCACAAGACCTAGAAGAGAGGGTCCTCGAAGCCAGGGACCTGAAAAGCCACTAGCTACCCTTCCCCGAGTTCCCACAGCCTAGATACAGACGACATGAAAAATGCTGGCGGGTCAGGCTGCACTTTCCTCGAACTAATCACTAATGAAGTTTGGGGTGAGCTATTTTGAAAGCAGCCCACACAGCATAACCACACGCCGTCATCAGCTGCGATCCTCAAATGCAATTTCATTCATAATTAAATATGAAAAAGCCACCACCTTAAAATAACATCAGGGGTCACAGCTGAACTCCTCGGCCTGGGTCTGTGAATCCTGGCCTCTGCTGACCTCTCCGAGTTGGTCCCCAACACCTCCCAGGCACACACTCCAGCCCCACACAGCTGTGAGCCTACCTCCACACCTCTGCCCATCCCACCCTGCCTTCTACGCACACTCTTCTCCCTCCTCTGCCTCCGGGGACCAGCTGGGACTCAAAATTCAGCTTGAGCACCATCTCTCCGGAGGAACCTTGGACAGGCCAACACTGAAGCGCCCTTCACCAGCTTGTGAACTCTACAGCCATTGCTTCTACAACCCGTCTGGCAAGGCTGCTTGTGTCCTGCCTTGTGCTCTCTTCTCTAGCCCTTTCAAGCACCATTAGAGTCCCACACATGGGTGTCCCATTCATTCATTCATTCATTCATTCACTCACTCATTCATTCATTTATTCATAATGCTTACTGAGCACCTGCCATGTGTCAGACACCAGAGAAGCAACAGTGAATGGTCAGCCAGGGTCCCTGCCCTCCTGGAGGGCACCTTCTAGAGACAACAGATGAGAAATATAGCAATAAACATGCAACAGACTTTTCTAGCTGGAGTCTCAGTCCGCCATGGTCAGGCCCTGCCCTACACTCATGTTGGAGTCTAAACTAGTGTAGGACACAGTCTACACTGGCCAGCCCAGAGTTCTGGGCAGGATCACCTCCTCCCTTGTCCATCCACGGCTCTGCCTCCAGAACTCCTCCTGGATCTGCATTTAAGAGAGATTCATTTGGTAGGGACAGTTGGAGCTGGGCCAGTGTCAGCCCTTGAGCCCTGTGGTTTTATTGGCCACTGGATGGCCCAATGTTGAGCTTTGGTAGCAACAGCTGGAGGGGACCTGTTCAGCACCAAGACAGAAGATAAGCCCATACCCTAAGATCAGGTGGTTAGTGAACAAGCAGAAATGTTTCTAAGACCACCATCTGGGACAGCTCCAATGAGGAAGATTCTGTCCACACGCTGAGGTAGAACAGGGAGCTGTGGAGAGAGTGGTCCTCGCAGCCTGGGGGAACATGTTGACTGAGGGAAGAAAGGATGCCCTCAAGAGCCAGGGCCCAGAGGCCAGGGAGGAGGTACACCAGGCACCAGGAAGGGGACCGGGTGACCAGACACTCACCGCACTGACCCAGCACCTGTTGGTGCCAGGCAGGGACATCCTATAAAGAGAGGCTGGTGGGGCCAGGCTTCCAGAAGCTCACGGCCTCAAGGGAGAGGTGCTGCACTTGTGAGGCCAGTCAGTCAAAACATGTACGCAGCAGGAGGCATTATAGCACCTCACTCTTGAGATTGACCGTCTAACTGAACTCCGTACATGCATCGTTTTCTTTGATCCACAAAAGCCCTATCACAGAGGTGAGGAAACCAAGGCTCCACGAGGTCAAGTGACGTGTCCAAGGTCACGCAGCAAACACTGGAACCAATGACCTGATCCTGAGGCTGCTTCCTCCCCACCCCTGCTAAACTGACCACGCTCTGGACTCAGCTGCTCCTCGGTGGCTTTCCTGTGTCACTCCCCCAGTCTTACACACCTTACAGAGACCCCGGGGTCCTCATCATGAATAACAGTGGTCACCATGGTCAAGTTGCTGTGTGATATTCCCACAATGCTGCCATCATCCCAATAAACCCAGTATACAGACGAGAAGACAAAAAGTGTGGTCTCCCCAGGGTGACTGGGGAAATACACCCCAACCTGCTGTCACACCAACACACCCCAACCCAACTCCTATTCTCAGGGTCTCACTCTCCTCATCTGAGAGCAGAAGTAACACTCACCCTGCCACATGGGAATTTGGTTGGAATCCCAAAAGAGAAAGATAGGTTTCAGGGGCTGAGAAGTTCATGGCTGGACTTTCTGAGTACTCAGCAAATAGCTTTTGTGAACATCTTTCTCCACCCCTCCCGAAGAATTGCACAGCTCCAGGTCCAATTTGGATACCACTCTCAATACCCCAACCATCATCAGAACCATGACTCTTTCTACATAAAGGGAAGAGAATGTTCTGGAACCCCAAGCACTCGCTTCCCATTGGCTAAGCTGCTTCTTTTTCTGGTTGCTACCACGCTCAGATGCACGAGCGGCGCTCTCGTCTTATTGCAAGTTGTGGGTCTGTCACCAATCATGTCCATCAATAATCAGCAGATTATCAGCCTGCTTGTGCAGACACTTCTATTTTCAACCTGAAGGGTGGTTTGGGGGTTTCTTTTAAATTTAACTCTCCTCATTAAGGATTCATAGCACACCAAAAGAGCGATGTTTTTTAAAAAAAAAAAATTCATCTTTGCAGAGAAGGAATATCAGCAAAAATAATCACTATTCCAGGCTCAACAATGAGTCCCTAATGAGGACAGCAGTCATCAGTTAAATAAACATATCATTAGGGAGAGAATGGGTGTGTCAACACAGACACAGTCCACTAATTTGGGGGTGGGGGTCGTCTGTGGTTAGTCTCGATGGGGTCCGGGGCTGGGGACACGGGTGTGTCTGGGGCAGAGTCGTGGGTCACCTTTCAGAGGTAGGGCTCAGGGTGTGGGCGAGGTCAGGTGGGATCAGGTGGGAGCTACAAGGAGGCAAACGTCAGAAGGCAGACAATGGGACACTGCCCTGGGGGTCGGGCGGGCCTGCGGCAGTGAGCCGGTTTTACCCTGAAAAGCTCCAGAAGGCTCCAGACAGAGATAGCACACGGACAAGGCAGATGAAGAAGAGGAGCTTCTAAACCAGAGGTCCCAGAGGCGGTGGTGTTCCCAGAGGCCAAGCCCTGCCTGGGCAGCCAGTGTGGACACAAGGTATGCACCCAGCTCTTCACCTAGCAGACCCCCAACCATGCTTCTTCCTTTGACAGCACAGAATCAAGTGGACCTCCATAAGGACCCCCAGCCTCTTTGTCTGGGGTCCACAGTCCTCTAGAGACGAAACCCGAGCTCTAGCCAGGGAGACGAGGCTGGACCATAGCAGCGTGCTCTCTCTCCACAAATACTCTCTGAGTACTTCCTAGGTACCAAGCTGCATACTAGACGCTAGGCTGCAGCACGGAGCAAGATGCATTTGGCCCTTTCTCTCAGGGGACTCAAATGTGCAGGACAGGGAAGAACCAAATTAGGATAAGGAGAGGTGATCAGAAAGTGTCAGAGAGGGAAGAAACAGGGTAAGAGACAGCCAGCAAGTGGGAGGTGCGGCAAGGCCTTTGAGAGGAGGGGACCTTTGAGCCAAGACCTAGGGGAAAGTCAGTCCCAGCAAAGGAGAAGAAGGCAAGAGTGAGAAGTGGGGGCAGCGGCGAAGGGCGCATGTGCAACGGAGGGTGTGCCCGTGCACGCCTCCCGGGGAACCGCTCCTCGGAGGACAGAAGGGCTGGGGTCACCGGCACCCCTGCAGGCAGAGAAGGCAAGACGAGGGCAAGGATCTGTAATGGGTACAGGCTGGGTGAGAAAGGCCCCGGAGAGCCCTGCTTTCTCAGGGGAGGCGAGGTCAGTAGCAAAAGAGGACAGCAAAGAGGAGGAGGACAGTGTGGCCATTTTGGAGAGCAAGCCCTAGAGAAACGTGGCAAAACCATGGCACACCGAGCGCCCGCTTCTTGTCTGTTGTCATGGATCCACGGAAAGACCCACCAGCCGGACTGTGCAATATTCTATGGGGAATTGTGGCACAGGGAAGTAGCAAAGACCAGGTGGCCATCTGAGCTCACCTGAGGCTGTGGTTTTTGTCAGGTGCACAGGATGGAAGAGAAGGAGGCCAGGGGGACTGAGGAGGGATGTAAGGAAGTAATTGAAATGATGGACATGACCTCTAATCTGGGCAAAGATGATCAAGAAGGCAGGGAAAAGGGACGGTGAAGCAGCAGCATCGGTGGCTGAAGACATCTGTCATTTGACAGTGGAGGCATCACCAAACGCGAGTTGGAAGAAGAGGCAGTGGTGGACAGAAGGAAGGATGGGTGAAGGCCAGATTTCAGAGGCAGCGCAGGTACTGGTCCTGAGCTGGATGGCCAAAGTCAAGTGTAAGAAAGCTTGCCAGAGATGAGAAGGTCAAGCGAACAGAGCCCAGCCTGTTGGATCCGTGACCTTGACGCTCTCGGGCAATGAAACCGGCCAAGAGACCTGCAGAAACTCAAAGTAAAAGCGTATTTTCTTGAAACACCGATACCAAAAGGCAGGGACATGAATAGCTCCCCTCACTCCCTCAACAAAGAAAGCCCACTGGAAATAAGCATTACTGTAACAGCGGCAGAAGAGATCTAAGATTGTGGTGTCCATGAACCATCTCATAGGAAATGATAAACTGTCCTAAAGGTAAACAATATTCTTAGTTGCTGGTATCACCGACCTCATGCCTGATTTCCCCAGTCCACTGCTGGAAATGCAGGAGACACCGAGGCCCGTAGATCTCAACTCCAAAAATGCAAGTGTGGAGCCGAGCGGCACAGTTATCTTCTGGGAACCATGCCTCAAGCAAGGGCATCACTGGCCCTCAGGCCAACGTGTGCCCAGTAAGCAGGGAGCCCTCGGGGCTTTGAGATGGGCTCATCTGCGACACCTGTTACCCGGACACCTGTTTCTAACCCATGCTGCATCTTGAGGGCAGGTCAGGGCCGGTGAAGCCTGCCCACAGGCCGCTATTTCATAGGCATGGCCTCAGAGCACACAACGTGGGGGAGCCCTCCTCGAGTACGCCTCCCGGAAATGGGAATCTACGGCCCGGAGCGGGCCACGCCGCCTTTCTAAGTACCTTTGGTGGCAAAGCAAGGCCTTCAATCAGGCCTCATGACTCCCAGCTCCAAAGTCAAGGGTCTTCTGAGTCCCTCGGCTTCTCCCCGGCCCAGAATACTGCAAGGCTGTCACACAGTGAAGGCGGACACAAAGGTAAAATGCCCCAACCAGGC
The DNA here is from genome assembly GCF_014898765.1 of Herpailurus yagouaroundi. Taxonomy (NCBI): domain Eukaryota; kingdom Metazoa; phylum Chordata; class Mammalia; order Carnivora; family Felidae; genus Herpailurus; species Herpailurus yagouaroundi. The sequence continues at coordinate 8,642,291 of NW_024412425.1, forward strand.
TACACCCACAAGACCCCGGGTGCAGGAAACTGACATCAAGAGTGAGTTTCACCCCAGTTCTGCAGCTTCTGTCCAAGCTGCTTACGCTACCAAATTTATTTCAACATAATACTAATGGCCACAAACTTAAATACGATCAGACGTAGGACAATTAATATTTAACATGCGGGCACCCAGAGCCTCCTGACAGTATGATACACAAAGTATATTACTCGATATTTACCCAACTCAGGAAAATCAGTCGTGGTACTGGTGCTGGTGGTGAGAGTAGTCATAATAACAGAGCCAAAGTAGTATCTATTGATGCCTACTGTATACCAGGCAGACTATGAAGTACTTTCAAATACAGCATCTCATTTAAGTCGTGAGATTATAAAATCTCAGTGAAAACATACCATCTTTGCAATATTTTCATCTGTTCTACTCAATCAATACGTTTCAAAAAATCAAGTAGCACAGTTCAATAATACTCAGATCAATGCTGATTTTTCTTGAGAAATTTGGTGGAGAAAAGTCTCTCCCCCCCAAGTGCAGACCCAGTAAGTTAAGTTATGCCCCAGAGCAAAATATCCTGCCACAGTCATAAATCTCCATTTAAAAAGTGTGTGTTTTAATGGAAATATTGACGACCTCAGACCGAACAGCAGGGACCAAACAGGGCAGCAAGCAGGCCTGATAAACCTGTATGTGTACCTTCCCCGGGGCCTTCCAGGGTCTGTCCAAAAGACAGCTCCAACAAGTACTTGCAAGGGTCACAAATCAGGTGCTCTCTTGAATGTGATTCAATCGCCACTTTTACAAATGTTTTATTGCATCCGCTGGTCCCACTTTACAAAACAGAACTCCATTAATACCACTCCCTTCGCATTTCTCTCTACAAGCAGATATTCTGCTCAACAGGCTTGAAATAGATCCCTTCCCATCTCTTATTCCCCGGCCCCCCACCTCCAAAATTCCAACTGAGCGTATTTTTACTCAAAGGGCAAAGTTGGACCAGGATTATGTGTGTTTTCCGTGCAAAGGATATGTTTTCAAGTAGCAGGACCACATTCCTGCGAAGCCAAAATATTCCCTGTAAGCTGATTGCTCCGGTCCTTTCGGACTTTTCTCAATAAGGCTCTGTTCTGCTGGCTTGTGGTTGTGTGACCCGTGCTCTCAGGTGGGGCCCGGGACAGGTGTTCATCTCCCGAGACATCATAGATGCACTCTGACCCGGCCCTTCCCACTCCCATCAAGAAGATGCTGACCTTCTTGACGCGCCGTTTACACAGCAGGCCTGCAATTTAGATCCATTGTAGGAAGATCTAAAAGAGGTCCCCTTGGTAAGTGCAGTCTCTACCGTCTTCATTCTCATGGCTCACTCTTGACAACGCCTCAACATTCTGTTTCTCTAGGGGGCACAGAAGGAGAGGAGACAGAGAGGAACCCGCAGGAACAAGATCAGAGCAGCCAATATTAAAAAAAAAAAAAAAAAAGTTTACTTATTTATTGTGAGAGATAAAGAGACAGTCTAAGCAGGGGAGGGGCAGAGAGAGAGAGAGAGAGAGAGAGAGGGAATCCCAAGCGGGCTCCGCGCTATCAGCACAGAGCCTGACACGGGGCTCGAACCCTCGAAACCATGAGATCATGCCAAAACCAAGAATCGGATGCTCAACCGACTGGGCCACCCAGGTGGCCCTAGATAGAGCAGGCAGTATTTCTAAGTACCTCAGGATGGTCTCTAATTTTTAAAGGCCACCAAGCTAGATCCAAAGTACGCCAAACACCTGGTGATGTTGGCTTCAAAACCAACAGGAACATCCAAAAGGAGCCCCTCTCCACATCGATGTCCACGCAGCAATTTGTGCAGAGAAAGGCATGCTTGTCCCCTTCAGCGTATACTGGGTCCAGCAAATATCTCCCTCCTATAGGATGGACTCACCAGATTAGCCATTTAGCTGGAGCCCACATGTGGTTACAAATAACTATTTGCATTACAAAACGGTTCTAAGGGAACTTGGGCGATTAGCTGAGGCTGCGTGGACGGCCCGAATAACGCGTCACCATTTATTGAGTGAGCGATTACTGAGAGCCAAGTAATCCATCGTGGAGAACTCCCAGTGAGCTCTGAGTGCAGACCAAGAGCAGCCCGGGGCCCGCTGATCGGGCTGCACAAAGACCCCTCCAAGGAGCACATGAGTTCATTCGGTGCCTGGCTGGGGCTACGGGGATTTTGCTGCGAAAGGGACACAGCCGCACAGAGGAATCAAAACTGCCCCCCAGCACCAGTAGCCCAAGCACAGCCTCCACCAGTCTCGGCTTGTTCTGCCCATTTCTCCAGGTGCCGTGGTCACCGGGACCCAATGGATGCCTCCCACACCCTCCAGGGAGCTGCACACACAGAGCCGCCTAATAAGCTCTCTGCTAAGTCAATGTCTGAGTGATGATCATCATCATAATTATGCACTTTGCCGGACACTTCACATGCATTATTTCATTTCATCCACACCAACCCCGCCAAGTGGGTTCCATCGGCTCATCTGAGAAGGGAGGAAACAGGCAGGGGTGTGACCTGTCCACACGAGTCATGGTGGCCCCGGGAGCCTGGGCCGCCCCACCCACCCGCACCCTGACCATTAGACGCCAAGTTGGTTGTCAAAGGCACACCCCCTCTGTGCTAGGGAAGTTCACTGGGTGATGCAAACGTGTCCTCCAACCTCAAATGTTACTGTGATCCCTAATCCCACCCATCGGAGCACAAACACCGCCAGAGGAAAGCCATGCCACAGACATGGGAGAACGGAGGCCAGAGTCTGGGAGGCATGAGACGGTGGGCTGAGGACAACCAAAGACAAGCTCGCTTCACTTCGGGGAATTTAGACACCAACACAAAGAAGCCCAAACCAAATTCAGGAAAGCCGCCCCCCCCGCCCCCCCCCCCCCGGAAAGAAGGGCACAGGGCACTGCGTGCAGGTCTTACTTCCAAACAAAGCCCGCTGAGGAGGTTGGAGGAATAATTACAGCATGCAAATATCATGTGATTTTTGTCACTGATCTTGTAACATGAATAGCCGGGTTCATGTGTCTCCAATTCAAAATCCCAAATTGAAGACTTATGTGGAGATAATTATAAGTGAAAATCGAACGCAGGCCTGGAAAACACCCCGCTTTCCTCATGAAATAACCGCATGCCTCGAAGAGCCTGGGTTCCCAGAGGCAGTCCTGACCGGCTGGACCGCGTTGTCCGGGGCGGGGTCAGGCGGAGAGTGGGCGGGGTCGCGCCAGTCCCGTGTGGACCCCGGGAACCTGCGCGTGAGGTCCGTGCCCCAAGCCAGAGGGGGCACATGCGCCTCCTGAGTTCACTGCGGCAATCGTACGTCCTCTAACCAAAAGCTGCCATTGAACAGGAGATTAAAATTGCATACGGAGAAAAAGTGGGTTCTTTTCCCCCCAAATCTCTCAGTTGGAAAAACAAAAAAGATGGTGTGTCTTCCAAGGGCCATTTGTGCAGACATCCCACCTGCATCACCGGGCCACCCTCTCACGCACAGCATCCCTTGTCCCTCTTCTCAGAAAGTTGTTAGTGACCCAACTGGAGAGGAATCCCTAGAAGAAGTCAAAGAGACGTGCCGGGCTGCCTGGGGGAGCCGTGTTTGGCTGCGAGCATAAAGCGATACCCCTGGTCAGAGCGCCCCGGCCTCGACTTTCATCTCCAGATCGACATCCTCTTTACTCCACCCTGCTCTCCCTGCAGGGCTCTGGCCTCAGGCTTCCTGACCCCCGGCACCCCCCACCCAAGTCCACAGGGCAGACCCCGAAGGCCCCGGCCTCTCCCACAGGGCTCGCAGCGCAGCGCCAGCCCCGGCTGGCCCCACACCGGCTGCCTTCCTTGCCGAACCTCTTCAAAGAGGTTGCCGTGTCTCGACATTGCCTGGCTGCCTGGAGCATGGCAAGAGGTCACCATCTGACCCCCGCACTGTTAAATCTTTTTAAAGTGTAATCTTCAGGGGATTTCGGCTGTAAATAAAGAACACTCCACATGTAAAAAATAAACTTACACTCATGACTTCATGCGTGACCCCGAGTTCAGTTTCTGTTTGTGATTTAGCAGAGGGGAGACGAGGCGTGCAGTGTGCCGTCGGCAGGCGAGAGAGTGGGTTCACTGAGCGGCACTGTGGAATCGCAGCCCAGAGAAGCCACCCCACTCCACGGCTAGGAAGGGGCCACCCAACAGCCACACGGCCAACAGGTGGCACAGCTGGGCAGCCCGGCACCTGTGACCATGGCAAGCTCATCCCCACTCTGGGCACATCCAGAGGCCGTTCACGTGTGACAATGGGCCGGGCCTTTTCCAGGACTTGCTTCCAGGGCCATTATTCCACCCAGGCCATGGTCCACAGAATTGGACTCTCTGAGGGCAATGTCTAAGACTCTGTGCCCGCTCGCCCTCCAGATCGCTGGGCTGCTCTGTGGTAGGAGAAGAGAGGGAGACCCAGGGTTCAAGTCTGAGGGGATCCCCACATCAGAAGGTGAGACGCTGTACCTCAGCCCTCACCCTCCTGCAGTGCTTGTATGCACAGCCTTCGTGGACCCTGCCATAGCCACTGGACGCTGACAAAACAGATGTTAGCCATCCTGTTTTCCATTTTCTAGATGAAGAAACCGCTTGAAGAAATCCCACAGCCCCACAGTTATCAGCAGCTCAACATTCACTGACTGACACAGCTCGGGGTTGTGGCTACGTACCAGCTGCCTCTGTTCCCAGGCTCCAATACCCAGCTGAGGTGTCCAGGCAAGGGTGGGGGTGACAGCCACATACAAATCACATCCAACTAGAGCCATCTTCTGTCCTTCAGGGATGGCAGAGCGTGGGGGGAGTGAGAAGGGGCTTATGTGCAATCTGACACCAGCCCCCACAAAAACCCTTGCTGCCATATCGACTGTTATTCCCTGTGGGCCAGGAAGACATGAGCCCGGACACCAGAAAAAACTCCAGGAGTTTTCCCAAGTCTGAGATGCTGATGTGCACGAATTTAGAACAAGAGCACTCATATAATGAGTCCTGCTCACTGTAAGACTTGGTGCAGACATGTTTCCCTCCCTGGGCCTCCTTTCCCTGTGGGCAGTGAAAGATCTAGAAGGTATCATATGGAGTCTCTTCACCATGAACTCTTTAGGGTGACCTGGCCCATCAGTCTTCAGGAAGCACTGGAAGAAGAGAAGGAGTTTTTTTGGAAGAAGAAACGGTATACATAAACTTACCAGGAGGAGGAAGCTCTAACTTGGTCAGGGGAGGCCAACCAAGGGATCGTCAGGGGTTCGTTCCCTTGCCTGAATCTCTCATGAGAATATAAGGCCAGGCATGTGGAGTTCAGAAATTTGCACCGTGTAGATGCCCATGACACAATGGATGGGTGCACAGATGGCTGGCAAGATGGACAGATGGCTGAGGGAGGGTAGGCAATGAGTGGATGAGTGAATAGATGAGTAGATAAAGGGAAAGAGGGTGGAAAGATGGATGGAGAGAGGGACAGCAGAAAGGAGAGATGATTAGGTAGAGGGACAAACAGAAGCAGATGAACAGAGAGCGGAAGGGCTAGAAGGAAAGACAGAGGGCAGTGGGTAGAATAATGAAGGACTGAACACTGGCCGAGGGAGAGAAACTGAAAGGGAAGGTGAAGGTTCGAAGAACCAGCAATGTCCCCTCTAAGCATGGCCATGACCGCCATGCCACCCAACCATGGAGGGGAGAACAGCCTCTCCCCACACAGTGCTGCCTTCTCTCTCATGCTCCCAACCCGAGAACCCTGCACCCCTGGAACCGATTCCTTATGAAGTCCCCAGTCAAGTACTGATAGAGATAGTATGTTTATTTTTTAAACAGGAATGAATTATTCAGCACTTCTAAATCCAGAACACATCAAATCTAAAACGACACACACTGTGCTTTTCCCCCTGTCCCTGCATACACTTAGAAATATTCTGTAATTTCTTTAAAAGAATAAAATTATTGATTGTGGGTGAATTAGCAACTCAAGAAAGATCCAGATGCAAACAGGAGGTGGGAGGTGTTGCTGGACTGGAGTTAAGTGCCTGAGGTGGGGGGGGGGGGGTCTATGAGGAAGTCTGGGAAGAGGTGGAAAGGCAGCGGGGAGGCCCCAGGGTGGGCTTGGGGAAGAGGCGACGTTCGTACAACGTTGGAGCGGAGCAGAGACAACTCCCCACCCACACTCGTTCCCACCTCCGGCAGGCATCACAGGTGTGGATTCCGCCAGCAGGTCTCGGCTGGGTGAGGAGGTCAGGAGACCCCTTTTGAACGTCCCCAGCACTGGTGGGGTGAGTTGTGGGCTCTGACTCATCAGGAATATCACAGAGTTCTGGCCCTGAGCCCAGGAAAGGACCAGAGACCCTAGGGTCCTCAGCTCCTGGCTCTGCTTCTCATGGCTGGTTCCCATCAATGGGCGAGAGGACACCTCAGACCCCCCCCACCCGTCCTGGTATGTCTGCTTCCCTAGAGGAACCAGGATGTTCTGAATGCTTTGAACCTCAGTAAATCTCTCCCATTAGGTGCCCAGCTTTTCCAGCAGGACCCCCATGAAACCATGTGAGGCGGGAAGAGCCGAGCCAGAGTGGTCTCAACAAGGCTGCGCCCCACCGGCTAGCGCTTTAGCCCTCCGCCCTGACTTGTTAAGTCTGCAGACAACTGGAAGCCCCCATGTGGGAATGAGAAAAAGGAGCTTGGGTCAGGGAGGGCAAATATGGTGGGCCAGTGGGAGGTTCCTGGCTCTCTCTTGGTGTCAGGCAACAGAAAGTTCCAGAAACGCGATGGAAGCTCCCAGAACTTTGATTGTTTCAGCCACAAAGCATTGATTAGATGGCACAAGAAGGGAATTCCAGGAAAAAGGCAGCTCCTTATGAAGACTGGGGTCACTTCCGGTGGGCTTGGCCAAGGGCCAGGGTTTCAAGGGGCCCCTGGAAGCGTGTGATTCCTGCGGGCCCTGCCCAGAAGGAGCCTGAAAAGTCCCTGAGGCAGCAGGACTAAGTCCCATGAAAACAGAAATCCGTGAGAACGGGTGGCAAAGCAGAGTGGTGTCTTCTAATTGCCCCTCTGGGAGTCAGGCCTAAGGAAATAACCTGAAGTAAGGAAAACAATACCTTCTTGTACAGAGATGCTCATCACAGTGTTTTTTATATTAGAGAACTATTGGAAATAACTTGAATGCCAATAATAGAGGAATTGTGAGGTAAATTATGGCACATCTGTTCAAGGGGAAGCAATGGCGATTAAGCACGGCGGCCATAAACTACATGGGAATCCAGCAAAACACAAGTCACGTGAGGCCAGGGAAAAGCATTTAAAACTATGGGCACAATTATTGCAATTACAAGATGACTGTACAGTGAAAAAACGTGTACGAGAGGGGAAGATAAAAAGCAAGGTTACCGAAAGGTTAGCACATGGTTCGTGTTGGAATGGGGGTGGGGGGGGGAGTTTGGGGGTGCTGTGGCGGCTCCGTTTTCCGCTTCCTCTGTGTGCCAAATTTGTGGTACCGGATTAAGATTTCCCTTGCGATTCTGAACCACAAACGTGGGGAGCGGTGCTGTAGTGCAAACCCCACGTTTGCCCGGCGTCCAGAGGAGAGCAAGCTCAGAAGAGGTGGTGTGCCTGGAGGACGGTGGATTTGCAGAAATGAGTGAGGGCTGCAGAGAAACAAGGCATGTGGAGGGTGGGGCCCCCGACAGCGGAGGCTGGTTTCCTTATACCACAACTACCAGGAGGACGGGGTGCGGCCCTGGAGGGGAGCCTCCTAGGATGGTCCGCTCCCCTCAAGGGCAGGATGATGGTCCAGGAGGACAGGGTCATTTCTGTTTGCTCACTGCTGCACTGCAAGGCATGTGACACATTCATATTAACTACACGTTAGCAATTCATACGCACTACTTAATATACGGTACAGTTGTGTTCAATCAATTCAATACACCTCTGTGTTTGAGGATACGTCCAGTGCACAGTGAATCTTCAATGCTGTATACAAATGGAATGATAGACCCGGATTCTACTGTAAGCCAAGTCAAGGAGAGATCCAAATGCCCCTTAGTGGAGGAAATTAATCTGGAAATCACTGGGGTAACCCAGGTCAGGAAAGGGAGCCTTTATTCTTCCCTGGGCCCAATTTCCCCAATACCGTGGATGCTCCCACTACCCAATCCTCAAAGCCTCCCCAACAGGGCTCCGCACATCAGACCAGACACTGTCTCTGTGCCTTCCGCTCCCAAGATCCTGTGTGTTCTTGCCTGGCATCCAGGGGCTAAAGAAGACCTTAATGACCGGAGAAAGTACAATTTGCTCAGGAGAAGCGCATTCCATGATTTCTCCCCAAGAAAGACCAAGAACATTCCGTAGGAACAGAGCCCAAAGACTTTGATTACAATTGACTAGAATGGGTCCACTAGACTTCTATTTTCAAATGAGAAGCCACTTATTCAGTTTCATGCCAAGATTAGACATGAGAGAAATTTCTGTAAGTTATCTGGTTTTAAGACAAAAAAACACTACGGCGGCCATGAAAACGCCGCTCACTTCTGGGACAGGCCTTCTGGAATTCAATCAATGTGATTTTTCATCATCCATGTTTCCCCCTTCAAGTCCGCTTCTCCCACTGAACTCCATTTCACCAAGGCTGGTAAAATGTTTGGAAAGGAACAGATGTCAGAACATGGGGATCGCTAGTAACACCGATGGGAGCCAGTGATTTCTTCCCTGTCCAATGGCAAAAGGATGAAAAATAATCCAGACTGTATACAGTCATGCAAGATTTACTGAAACATTAATGGCTATAAAAAGGAAGTATATACAAAGCCATCTCCGGTTTTTTTTCCCAAAACATCACTAAGGGCAGCGCCTTATTTTTATGTTATTTCATTTTATTTTAATTTGTGAGAAATTTGACTGTAAACTGAAAGGTCTCCATACGTTTAAACCCTCAAATATCCACACAAATACAGCTGATGATATTGATTAATGTTTATTAGCTTGTTCCAAATATACTTGCATCTTAGTCAATTCTGCCATTTAATAATTTTGCTAAATCTCAAAAATGGAGATGCAATCTTGCCTTTAAGAAGGCAGCCTTGCTAGTTATTTACAGATTGTAACATTTACATAAGAGTTTGGTTTAACAAGAGATATAAATATAGATAAAACCCTTAGGACTTCATTCTTTAAACTGCCCTCTAAAAATCTGCCCTGCAATTTGCAAACTGAATTTTGTGCAGACTATTCTTGGAAGCCTTTGTGAATTAGGGAGAACTAACTCAAAGCAAGGGCTGGCTAATCACAATTTTGCAAATTGTACGTAGCAATCATCCTCACATTGTGAAATTCAGATCTATAAAATGCTGATGTTTTAAAGTTGAAAAATAAATTAGCTCACTAGAACTATTTCGCAAAAAAAAAAAAAAAAAGAAAAAGAAAAAAAACCACATCAGTCTGAGGCTTTACAACTAAATTATTTGTTTAAAAAAATTAAAAGATAGTCACATTGGTAGCAAATAATAAATAAAGGCAGACTATCATTGCAGCATGATCCTGCCACAGTCATCCCTCTGATGGAGAGGGCTCCCCGCCGGCGTCCCCAGCTTCAAGGCACCTCCTATAAATACTCACCTGCCTACAGCACGTAGATCCCGAAACTCCCCAGAATACACTTGTGGCCATGCCGAGACTTCTATTTTAAACGCCTCCAGTGTATTTGTCTACGATCTGGAAAACGCTCTCAGACAGGGAAGGGATTAGTCAACATATTCTTTGATATGTCATCTATTCACTTGCTATAGCCGATTCACGGCTGTCCAGCCAGAGGAGTTGGCAGTTAGCATGGGTTTATTTGTTAAAACCAATGCCATCTGGGTGACAAAAACTGTAATAATACCAAATGTGAAGGAAGAGAGGGAGTTGCCTCAAACCCAGTGTGTCTGATAACGGAATCGCCCTGGGTGAAGAAAGCTGACCTCGGGGTGGGAGGCAGGGGGCTTGCCCACAGAGAACAGGACACACGGGAGCAGGGCTGCGGGTCCATTCCCAGGGAATGTTCTATAGATCATTACCCTGAGACGCGAGATGTGAACACATGCACGTGCATACATGTGCACCCATACGCACACATGCAAACACACAGGTGTGCACATACATACACATGCACACGCACACATGCATCCAGTATGCCTTCTGTGAGCCCCAGTGCCCCATGCTGCAGCCTACAGACACAAACAGAGGTGAACGCAAAGGCTCGAGCTCATCAAATCCTATTTTCTCAAGCCCCAAGACCTCTCCACAGCCTTTGGCTCTAGTGGAGTTTTGTGATATTTAGAATTACTTGACATAAGCCCACATTTAAAAATACTCTAATTCCTTTGCAAAGGCAACTGCCCGCCCTAGCCATGGTCTGTTCATTTCATTGGCTCTTCTCAGACTTAGGTCTGGTTTGCTCAGTTCCCTCCTCCTTGTTGGCTATGACACCAGGCAAAATAAATATAAGTGATGTCCAATATAGTATTACTCCATCTTCGCGCACGGTCACCTCCTCCAGGGTTGCCACAACACGGCTCTGGGCACGCTGTAAGCATGCATCTGAACCGCACAGGCTGTTGGGATGGGCCTCCGGTAAGCTCAAGGGATCCTGGGGAAAGCTGGCAGAGATGCTTTTTTTCATTTAAAAAATGACCACAACGTCCTTGGAAAAAGCAGGCCGGATGTGCCAACATGTGGCCATTCCCCTGCCTCTCAGCTGGGGGACACCAGCTCAGCTCCACAGAAGGGGCGTTGCTTACCTCAAGCATTCTGCTGCTTAGCCTACAGCTTTGGCATTTTGTGTAACATTGCTTCTAGAAAGCAAATATTTATATTAGTAAATACCATCAAGATATGATCTGCATTCAAGTGTTTTCTATAGGTCGCTGTTAGAAGCAAGAAGAGACATTGTTGCCTAAGTGGTGAAGAGAGAAAACAAGATGTTGTGGGCCTCTAAGAAGAATTAAGGAAAAGCCTTGTGTTGCTTTTTTAGCATTTCTGCTCCCGATTCTGAATGCTGACTCAACACTCAGTTACAAGGTAAAAATCCTCCAAAGATCATGGTCAAAGGTCGTGGAAACTCACCCCACCCTCCCAGGAGAATGCCAGCGCCCCTCCAGCAGGCAAGATGCTCACACCGGTGCCCAAGATCTACCCCACCAGCACATGAGGAGACTGGGTTCAAACACACACGCCCCCGGGCCTCCCAGAGCACAGATCCCCGTGGAGATGAGGTGGGAAGCAGAGGGGCACCCACTCTTGGGCTGCTGGGCTTCTAGCAGGGCTGTCTCCACATATGGACATGTGGGCACAGGTGCAGGACCCTGGGTCCTGGGCCTGTAGAGAAGCATCACCTGCCATGTGTCTTCTCTGACCTCAGAGGTACCTGCAAGAGACTCTCCCAACACCTGCAGGTGGCTTGAGACCATGAGACTGGGGTCAAGTCCTAGCTGGGACAGGAGCTGGCCGGCAAACGTCAGGCAAGGCCATAAGCCCCCACCATCGGTTTCCTGGTGTGTAAAGCCAGAATACTGACACCTGTCTTCTGGTACAAGAGGCGAGTCTAGGCTCCTGGAGAGAACGAGGATCACTGTGTTATAGTTGCCTTCACTATGGGATGGCTGTGGTTATTTTTAACAAGACTGTTTTGATATACATATCTTCAAAGTTAAGTTATTGAACTACAGACTATCAGAGCATTGGACACCTTAAAGACAGTGGAGACTAACCCTCACAATCAAGGGGGCAAAGTGAGGCCTTGTTTAGAACCAGCCCCTCCCAGCCCAGGCTTTGCCTAATGCCACACTCTGCTTCCCTGAGCTACATCCCTGTCTTTATGTCCTCAGACTCCCCAGGGTCCACAGCCAGGCTCCACAGGGCTGTCTCCTCCATGCCAGAGCAGGGCGAATGTGCTGGTATCCTACTTGGCCCAAGAAAAGCCATGGCTGGAGTCAGCCTGGGATTCAGAGGCCCGCACAGGCCTAAACAGACAAACAGTTTGGCCATTACGCATGAGAACTAGGCCCCAGAAACTACCTCTGTAACTTCCCTGACTACCTCAACATATACCCAGAATGCCTTTATGGAATGAAAAGCAGGACACATGCTCTGCAATGTAAGAGGATGATCATAGCTCACTCCCTCATGCCCAGACTACTGCACGATACCTTGTTTCTATACCCCTGTTCTCCCTGACCCTTCTTTTATTCTAAAGAAGTCCACGTGGGGCACCTGGCTGGCTCAGTCGGTTAAGTGTCTGACTTCAGCTCAGGTCATGATCTCACAGCTCATGAGTTCAAGCCCCACATTGGGCTCTGTGCTGACAGCTCGGAGCCTGGAGCCTGCTTCAGATTCTATGTCTCCCTCCCTCTCTGCCCCTCCCCTGTTCTCTCTCTCTCAAAAATAAAGATTAAAAAAAAATTCAGACATCTGGGTGACATGTATGAAAACACTGAATGCCTCGAGCAGTTTAAAAGAAAATAAGTCCAAGATAATGTTTAAAATATGCAACAGAAGGTTAATGCCCAACATATGTAAAGAGCTCTTAAAAATCAATGACAAAAAAATATAGAAAAATGAAAAAACTGTTAAGTAGTTTATAGAAAACAATGCAGTGGCGAATACACACATGAGAAGATAGTTGCACTATATTAATGAGGGAAATCTAATTCAAAAATACCAATTTTTATGCTTCATATTGGGAATCATTTGAAAAAACAACAATACTCAGTATTGGTGAGGTTTCGGGACATTAGTACTATGAATACAATATTGGTAGACATGCGTATAATGAATATACACAGTATTACTTTGAATGGAAATTTGTGATATCCAGCTAAAAATTAAATACATATCTAGTGACCTAGAAATATGAGTTCTAGAAACGCGTCCTACAGAAATACTTGAACTTGCTCACTGCAGCCCTCGAAGTACAATGTAGAAGGGAAAATAAAAATTGCCTGAACATCCATCCATATGTATATGGTCACATACACGCAGATATGCCTTATTATAGAGAAGTTATACAGAAGAATTATGTGGGGTGGGGGGTGGGGAAGAGCACAAAACAGAATCGCAAACAGCAATAGAACTGCATGAGCACAAAGGCCTTTTGAGAGATGCCATCCAGGTGGGGGTTCTGCGGGGAAGGAGCTGGTTGTGGGGGATGGCAGGTGGGTGGGTACCGTGCATCTTCCATGGTGCCATGGCCAGAGCCGGCCACATCGCGGGTGATCGGGAACCATCTGTCTGGATGCACAAACAAGCAAATGGTCATCCCAGCTAGTAATGGCTCCACCCGGAGGAAGAAACAGGCTTGAGCACGGTCAGGGCACACCAGGATGCCCATCTCGTGCCTACCCGTGGCTCCCTCCCCCAGACACAGTCCTCTTTTCAGAATGAGCAACGGCCATACCAACCACCTATCCAAGGCCCCACCTCATCTCCAGGCATGAGAGAGACTGCGGTGGGAGGCCTCCTGGGCCCACAACAGAGACCTTTCCGTGGGCCGAGTGAAAGCCACTTAGGTCAAAATGGAAAGATGATCCCAACGACGTGAACCCAACAGTGAACTCTGTGTCCCAGAGCCCCTGTGCTGGCTTGTGCCCGCAGACCTCTCTGGACCCAGAGAGGGCCCAGCCCTTTCTTAATGGGGAGGCAGACAAGGTAGAAGGCAGCGCAGTGGGTGGCCTTCTGGAAACTGGGCTTCTCGAGGAACAGGCTGTCTGCAGAAGTGCCTGACAGCACAGCTGTGGCTGACCGCAACAGAGCCATCCCGACAGGGCCGGGAGCCCCTGGAACAGGAGAGCCCTGCGAACGCCACAGCCTACACCATCGGACCCCCCGCCACGCAGTCCACAGCCTACACAGGTCTGCCTGAGACTCCACCCCAAAGGGAGCCCTCAGCGCACCTTGAGCTCAGTCCACCAGCCTCCCACGGGGGGCCGGGGTCGCCACCCCTTCGCTCTGATGTGTCTGTGCCTCAGGAGGGCAAGACCCTCTGCCAACGTGCAGCCTGAGAAGACAGTGTCACCCTCAAGAACTAAGGAAGCATAGGGGCGCCTGGGTGGCGCAGTCGGTTAAGCGTCCGACTTCAGCCAGGTCACGATCTCGCGGTCCGCGAGTTTGAGCCCCACGTCGGGCTCTGGCCTGATGGCTCAGAGCCTGGAGCCTGTTTCCGATTCTGTGTCTCCCTCTCTCTCTGCCCCTCCCCTGTTCATGCTCTGTCTCTCTCTGTCCCAAAAATAAATAAACGTTGAAAAAAAAAATTAAAAAAAAAAAAAAAAGAACTAA
>NW_024412425.1:8656731-8659231 GCF_014898765.1 Herpailurus yagouaroundi
AAAAAGAACTAAGGAAGCATATGCTTAGGACACGGACAAGGCAGAGCCACCCCAAAACGAGAACGTTCGATATTTCCGAAAGGGCAACAAGGTCATCCCTATGGCAACCCCAGACCTTTGCCGAACTTCTCACACCTATGTTATGGCCTGGCGCTGGTCTTTACCCTCAGCTGCACACCCGGGAGCGAGGGAAAAGGCACTCTCCTCTCTGTACTGAGGCCACCAGCACCGTTCCTTGGTTCCATTACACCTCTTCATTGGGAGACTCAGTTTCACCTCCTGGTTTTTCTTAAAGGCTGCAGGGGGGTGGGGGGAGCGGGTCCACCTATACTCAGGCTAGTGAAACCTGGACCCAAAAGGCCATACCAAGCCACGGACCCTCGTGAAGCCATTTTTGGCTGAGGTCCCCGGGAACACTAGAATCCACTGCCTGAGCGGACAGGCCATGAGGCCCTCCTTTCTGTGACACCAGAAGACTTGGGAAGCCTATGGCATGGATGTGAGAGTGAGGGGTGCTGGGGAGGAGAGCGCGGAGCTCCAGGGAGAGAAGGCACACCACAGAGGGTACGGAGTGGGCAGGCTTCTCCCTGACTCCTGGAAACAGGGCTGTGCGTGGCCAGACCACGGCTCCAGCCTGCGCCGGCTGAGGCAGAAACCAGAGCGAGGGAGACAGGGTAGAAGCCCTGAGAGGAGGCCAGCTGCCATACTGGATTTCCATGGGGGGCGGGGTCCATCTTTCCCACTCAAAGTTACTTCACACCAGCCGGAGGCCCAGGTGGGCCCGCTCCGCCAGGGGAGAGTGGACCAGAAAGCTCATTAGACAAGGCACCTGGGTGGTGAGGTAACTGGAAGCAGGACACCCTGCTCTCTGGGCTAGCCTGGCCTCCACTCAAGCTTCACACAGCTGCAAAGGCTGTCACCGCTCCAGGACAAGGCCCCCATGAGGCCCCCAGGGCTCTGTGCCGCCATGACCCTGTCCCCCTCACTCTGCCACATCTGAGAGCCACAGATGACATCTGGCATGCTCTGCTATGAGGCTTACTTCGAGCAGGATCTGGAAGGCTCTGGTCTTTTCCTTTGATAAGAAGGAGAAAGGTTGAGAAAGTGTGGCTGCCATTATCCCTGTGCAGAAGCCCCCGCCCTACAGAGGCTCAGGGCTACTGTCCCCATTTCACAGAGAAGGAAGCTGAGTCCCAGTGAGGGAGGGTGACTTCCTGAGGTAGCGGGGGCATCACCGGCAGTTTCCAGGCTCCCAGCTCTCAAGCATGGGCACAGCCCGGCCCCCTGGGCAGCTCAAGGCCTGGTGCCAACACCACACGCAGTCACACACACGCGCTCTGACCAGGGGTGGCTGGGGATGCTCCCCACGCCCTTCCGTGCAGCTTCTTTACGTGGAGCGCTGCACTCAGGTGAAAGAGGGAGAATCATTCAAAGACAGATTTTTTTTTTTACATTTTATTCTTACTTATTCTTATTAATTATTATGATTATTATTTTAAACAGGCTTCATGCAAAAAGAAAAGAAAAATTAGCATTCACACAGAAACTCCACAGGTCTAACTAGAAAAAACAGATGCCACGAAGCCCTGGAAGCTTCTTTCTCTGGGGGCTCTGGACGTCGGAATTGGAGGGCGTGGAAAGTTCTATGTGTCTGGGGCAGGGAGCGGAGAAGGGAAGGGCACAGGGGAATCAGGGCCCGCGTGTCACCCGCAGACACAGTTCCTCTCCGGCAGCTGAGGCGGCCCTCGTTCCCCCCTTCGGCCCTCTCTGCCTGTGCCACCAGCACAGACACTGCTCCCCCGGTCAGGTCACACACACGGGATGCCCACCTTCGCCCAGGTGCCTCCTTCCTCCACCCGCATAGTGGCAACAGCAAACTGCACCCAGGCGCTCAACAGCGTGGAGCATGTCCCAGTGGTAAGAAGTGAGACTCGCTTTCTAAAGTGTTGTTTTCGTAGTCACCCATTTACCTTCATGTGTCCCAGGGAAAAGAGAACTTCAAACCCACGACCTCACGGATCCCGATGAGGACAGGGCGAACTAAGGTGAGGGAGAGACAGGTTACAGTAAGAGAGAGAAACCCATGCAAACATGCTTCAGAGAGAACACAGACTAGAAGGGCACGGATGTGGCAAAAGCACATCCGAAAAGGCAGTAAATTCAGTGAGGGCCATCCAGGGAGCCGACAGAACCCGCAGAACAGCGGCTGCCAAAGAGCCAAGGAGAAACCGTATTTAAAAAAATAAAATGACTGGATGAATGAATGAATGAATGAATGATGCTCTGGAGAAAAATCTTCAATATCATCCGGGGGAGGACACGAGAACCTTGTTGGACTTTGCCACACTCGCACGGCGTTTTCACATTGGCTCTTGTGTGAACTGCACATGGGGCGGAGAAAAGGAGCCCTCACCTTTCGGGGGTGCAGGGCCCCTCTATCCAGGCATTGGTACGAAGGGCCAGGGTCTGCAGCTGTGGGATGGATCGGCTCCTGCTCTCC
>NW_024412425.1:8661731-8680987 GCF_014898765.1 Herpailurus yagouaroundi
GTTGCCCAGCTGTCTGGAGAAGAGAGACCCCGAGAACCATGAACCTCAGAGAATGCTGTAGACTTTCCCAGCAGGCCTCCACCCTTCCCAATAGTTGACTATGAGCTGCAGTTACCAGTTCTCATTTAACCGAGAGGGGCACTCAGGGCCTAGAGACCCCCCCTCCCCACCATGGAGCAAGAAAACCAAGATGGCACCCAACGCAAGAATTCCTCCCCAGCTGGAATTGACCACCAGCTCTGTAAGTCCTTAAAAAAAGAAAAAAAAAAAAAAAAAAAAACCTTCTCTTTGTAAACCTTTCTCCCACCCTATTTCAGTCTTTGGAACTTATGACTGATAATCCTCTTTGTTTCAAGAAAGGCATGGTTCATACGAAAACAAAAAAAAAATGTTCACAAGATTACACGGAGAGATCGCCAAGTCCCCCCAAAACAATGCCCTAACAGTCAAGTTCATCTCAGTCCACATTCTGAGTATTTTTAGGGTAATGCTACCCTTTATGCACCAAGCTAATAGAGAAAAACCAAACACCTCTATCCCTGAAATGCAGCAGGTGGAATCCTAGATTCTGCTCTCGGTTCTAACACTTGCCTCCAAAGGTGAGAGAGGGCACCTCCCTCGAGATGTGTTTCCTAAGTTCTCCGGGACATCACTATCCATCAGCCAGAGCCCGTGTTAATACAGGCCTTCACATAATGAACGGTATACTTTGCAGATTTCTGTTTCCAGAAAAGAATGATTTAATATCATAAAATAAAGCTTCAGACCTCCATGCCAATTACTGTGTTTAAGTCATCGAAAGCCACCCGGGAAGGTTAGGGGAGCATGCTAGTGTTAAAGGAATGTGTAACCCATCTGCAAAGAGAGGCCAAGTTCTGCTGCTTTCTGGGTAAAAAGAGCAACTCGCTAAAAGCTTCAACACAGTGAGAAGAAAATGTCAGACGCCACAACCTTATTGCATTGGCAATAAACATGAGCCAATAACTAAATCATTGTCGCTGGTTCTACTTGTGGGTCAGGCTGAGAAATACTGAAACACATAATCAAGTTCTTACTGTATTTTAATAGAAAAAGGGAAACCAGAGCGATCACAGCCTACTGACGATTCCTAAAAGTTATAAAGCAAAGCAATGTGTAAGGAGAAGGGGTCCCGAGTGAAGGAGGAAGGTCTTGGTTGCACTGGCGGAGTAGAAAAGGAAAAGAGGAAAACACACCTTCCTAACTAACCCTCTGTTAGTCCCCACCCGGGGGTCTGCTCTGAGACCCCAAACAGAAGTTTCCAGTAAGGAAACAGTAACACCTGAACACAACAGCCATGCCTCACTCAGCAGTGGCTAGGTTTAAAAAAAAAAAAAAAAAAAAAAAAAAAAGGCAGTATTTCACAGGTCAATCAAAAAAAAAAGGTAAAGTATTTAAATTATTTTAACTTCAAATATTCTTCAAAGCTGTAAATATATATGAGGGAACTAATTGTAAACTTCTCCCAGAAACCCAAATCCAAATTCATGTTGCCGCGTGAATTCAAAGCTCATAAATTACATCCTTCCAAGTAAAGCGTCCGCTGTTAATAAAACACCCGCCCCAGAGAACTCAGAAGGCCTGATCCCAACTAAAAGGATTCATGCCTTTAGAATTCCGGGCATATATATTATTTTTTTGTCGGTTCTCTCAACTTCTCTCAATTACTGATGTTCTCTACGTAATGAATTTTCTGGGGGCTGATGTGTGATTATGGCTATATTTTTATCTATATGTTTTGTGGTTCTTGTACTTAAGCTCTTTGCTCACAAATCCTTTATTAAAAGTACTAAATTGTAAAAAGCACATTCATATTTCATTCAGTGTTCCACACAGAAATGTGAATTTCTGCAGCAAACACAGCTGCATAGAAAAGTTGCCATAAAATAACACACCAGACTATAGATCTCTGCACTTTGAACATTTCAGCTCACAAGTAACTTTACTGGAACTAGGCTTTCCAGAACACTGCCATCTTCTTCCTAACACAACTCCTAACCATCTTTTCCAGGTTGCCCGTCACAATCACAGGCTCAGCATTCACTATGGATCACGTGCACTTTTAGGCAAAAGCCAAAAACAAACCCATAGATGTCCCAAACTGGGTATGCACAACTCTGAGACCCCTGAGAGTTTCCATATTCGAGGTAGGAACCTAACAAGCCCAAGACTCCATCTCCATTTTGATATGTTATCTCATGAGTCTTTAGATCTTAACCTGAAATAAACAAGCAGAAGACTGTGCAGTGAGATGGCCCCGGTGTGAAACCAAGAAATATGACGGCAGAAAGACAAGGAAGGGGCCCCGGTGAGTCCTAAGAATCCCAAGGTGTCGATTCAAGACAAGAGAGGAGGGAAGTGCAAGGCTAAAGTCTGACCAGTGCAAATGAGCATCTCTTCACAAAAATGTCTCTCCAGGGAACGCACACGCGGGCCTGGTCAGCTAGTAAGCCACTGACCTTTTGGGGGGAAAAAAAGGAATGTAGAATTAAAACTGCCAATAAGGCAAAACAATTACTCAACACCAGATTTCCTGAGCAAGTGAATAAATGGGTGAATGATGTGAACATGTGTCTGTCGCAGTGAGCATTATAAATGAATATGATATTAAAATTTGGAGGGCAAGAAACTGATATGACCCTCTGCCAAATCAAATCAATACATATGTTAAGAGGACCCACCGTGTCCGGCCCAGGCTCCAAAGCAAGGGGAGGGCACTCGAGGGCATAAACCTCTCCCCGCTCACATGGGCCACTCCTGCCTGACGTCCGGCCAACGTCAAGGAGGGGCTGGAACAGATGGCCCCCAGATCCCTGCCTTGGTCATAGACCCAATCCTGCCTGGAAGAGCCCTCCAGGTGACCGGAGGTGGGCTCCTGAACCTTGACCCCCAGGCCCAGACCGGGGGTCATCAAATGGACCCCACCTGGCCAGAAGAATATGGGGCAGGCCCCACCCAATGCAGATGTTCAACAGCAGTTCCCAGCCCCCATCTGGGTTCTGAGAAAAGCAGAGAAAACACCAACGCAGCTTCTCTGTGATGGAGAGGGCTGGGGCACAAGGGTTTATCTTGGGGCTCAAGACTAAGGCCCCTGAACAGCCAGAGCTCATGCTCCCTTTCAAGACCCAGATGCTCACTGCCGACGCGCACTTCCATTTGTCAAGCCCTTCATCTGCCTAAATGACAGAGGACTCTCCACCCTCCCCCATGCAAATGGGGGAGCTGGGATGTCCAGACCGGGTCTGGCAGGTATATCGACCCAGGCAGAGTCTCCTCCGCTCTCAGCAGGTGTCCCCAGGCTCCCCGCCAGCTCAAGCTCCTTTCAGGTTTCCTTCATGACCCTGACTGGAGTGGAGAGCTCATACCATCCACCCCATCTTGGGGAACCAAGACCCAGCAAGAAGCAAGTGCAGTCTCAGGCCCTGGAACCGATGAGAAATGAGTGCCCCGGCCACCTGCCTCCTAGGCCTCAGGCCTCCCCACTCTTCTCTGGGTAATTTCTTGGGCTCTTAATTTGAAAGTCTACAGAGCTTGAAAAGAACAAACGTTGGGAACCGAGATGTCTGTTTGCCTCAAGCGGTCTCCCCAATCCAGAGGTAAGGAACAGCCAGGAGCTCCCCAGAGGCCACGGACCCCTCCTCTGATGGAGGCATCCCTGTCAGTGGCGGGCAGATACAAATCTGCCTTTCCTCCTACAAGTCCTGTCCACCCCATTAGGAACACTTGGGCTATTCTGTTGCCCGTGATTTCCCCAAACTGGGGAGGAAGACGCGAGGCACTGGGGCAAGTACCCTGCCAGGCTGGCTGCTGTGAAGGAGCAGTCCCTCGTGCCCAGGCCTTTCACCTTCTGTAAGCGGCCCCCACAGCCTTCCCCTGCTGCTTTCATTCCAGACTCAGCAGAGCAAAGCACTGCTCAGGAACCTTATCTGGTCACCTCACCTCTCAGCCCCGACTTTCTCAGGGAAATTGTTCCTCCTTCCCCCTTAGCTGGACACAGGCAGGGGGAGACCCCGAGAGCCCAGCGAGCCAGTCTCCCCTGTGTTGAGTCAGCCAAGTGAGGGCGGCAGGCTCTATACATCAGGCCCCAGCTCCAAGATTCTCTGAGCTTCAGCTTTCCCATCTGGAGAATGGGTTAAGGCTTCCATTCCTCCTCTCAGGGGCTTCCGGAAGGCTCAACTGAAGGAAGCTTAAGTGAACCAGTTTTGAATGGCATCCGTCAGTTCTGCAGGCCATCCCCAGGGTCCCGAGCTGTGTTTCCTAAGAGGGCCCTGAGATAAAGCTCTAAGAGCAGGGGTCTGGGTGGGAGGTGATCCCAGGAAGGGCTAGTGGAGAAGTGAGAAAGCAAGGAAGCCAACACAACATGAGCAAGGAGGGGACTGGGCTGAGGGCAACTGGGCCCACTGGGGTGCTCCAAGACACTGAGTAAGACCCACTCCAAGCTGTCCCAACCAAGGCAGGAAAAGGCTGGGTGTCCACCCACCAGCTCCTGACCCGGCACTGATGGAGGGGTGCCCCGGAAGCATGCGCTGCCCGCCCTTCTGGCCATGTACACACACGCTCATGCAGGCGTATGCACGCGCACACACACACACACACACACACACACACACACACAGTGGTGAGAGCAGCCCCAGACAGAGTCCATATTCTTGCCTTCAGAAGCGGCGGGCGGCTGTGTGGCTGTGGGGCCCTGACAGCATCTGCTATTCCCGGCTACACGGGTGTCAAAAAACACACGGGAACTAGCCTCTCCTTTCAAAGACAACCACTAGGTTGTCAGCTTTCCAGAGAAACTGTGAACCCAGCTGATCGTGGAAATTTAGTGAGAAATTAGCTCCTCTGGAGGCCATCATGGGGAAGTCCTTAGCCGGCCCGCCAGTGCCCTCCCACCTGCGGCTTCACATGTATCTCAGCACCACACAGAACCCGTCAAGGGCACGGGGGCACCAGCCACCCAGCTAACCGGCTTCGAGGAACAGGCATGATGAGGACCGGGTCCCACCCTCCAGGAGCCTGGGGTCATGTCTGGGAGACAAAGCGCGCATGGAGACGGTGAGGAGAAGAGGGGCAGAGCCCTTCCCCATTCCAGGAGACGTGGGACCCCAGCCAGTCCTCAGAAAACATTTCTCGACCCGGACCTCATAACCAAAGCATCTGGAATCAAACCGTGTGCTGGTAAAAACCTCAGGCGTCCATATAATCCAGTGAATCAGAACCACGATTCTTTGAGCAGCCCTGTTAATGGAAGTGTCCCTACATATTTCAGCTCCCAATGTCTGGAAAAGTTATGTAAAAATCACAGGGGAAACAGAGTTTATAGTCCAGTTGGGGGGGGGGGAATGGCATAAACTAAGTGTGAGATCATGACCTGCCCTTCCTTTGCCAGATCTGGCGAGCTGTACCTGGGGCATGTGGACGTACTGAGTGCCCTCGATGTGTAGGTGCGGACAGGGGAGGGCAGCACAGCCGCGCCCTTGGGGGTATAGTGTGGGCAAAGACCAGCGTCGGGCACAGCAATCTCACAGGAAAGTGCGAAGACACTGCAGAGGGACACTCTTCAGCCTGGGCCACTGGGGAGTCTGCCTGGAGGATGGGGACAAGTTGACCTTCCAGACAGAGGGCACATGTGGAAGGTGGAGGTGCCTGGAGTATGCAAGGAGCGGCTAACAGAAGTCAGAAGCCCGTGGTGCATGGGCTGCAGCCACACCCTCAGCTCTGTAGAGCTGTAGACTCCAAAAGAGGATACGTCCACTTGACAGGGTCCCACAAACTGAGTTCTAGAGCGGAGTTCTAGGCCCGGGTCTGTGCTCAGAGGCTGCATGTACAAACACCCCACTTCCCCCACCTGAGTCCCCATCTCTACAGACCCCCCTGGCCTTTGTGCAAATCTTCTACAATCCTGCATGTGACAAGCCAGTGCACTGGGGAAGGCCACAGGCACTGTTAGAGGGGACCGAGCCCCAAAGACAGAAACCCTGGGTCCAAGCCCCAGGGATGCCTGCAGCAGAGTCAGAACTGGGTTCCCCCTGGTCCCACATTCCCCCCCCCCCATGGCTGTGGCCTTGAGTCCTCCCACCTGCAGGACCTCCCACAGACTTGCAGAACATCAATATAACCTGTTTGGGGGCTTCTGAATAAACCGGGGCCCCCTCATTACACTGGTGACACTTGTAACCTGTTTAAGAAAGACCTTCTCCCCCTTACCCCCAGGCCTTCTTATTAGTGATGGAGAAAATACTCTAGACAAACAGTTATTAGAGAAAATGATTTGTATTCCATGCCCAAAATTGCTCTACGTCTTTACTGAGTCATCTCCAGGCCAGTATCTCAGTCAGTGGCTCTGCGGAGCCCCTCCACACGCCTCCCTCCGCAGCCAGCAGGGCTGAGGCTGGTTTTGCCCAGCGCACACGGCACCTGGCAGGGCCCTGTCTGCACCCAGCCTGGTAATTCCCATATTCCCCGGGCTTTTTTTTCAGCATCATACATTATATTTAAGTCTCTCCAGCAATACAAATTTCAATTTGGCCAAGCTCTTTAATATTAATAGTTGTCAATCCAAATGCAGAGTGCATAATAAAAAATTTAATCAAAACGAATAGCTCACATATTTCTCTACCTCCTAAATATAGTCACCAATTAGACAAAAGATTTGGTTATATAACTTTGTAGAATTAAGGCCACCTACTAAAGACCACCAGTTAGGGCTGAGAAAGCCAAAATGCCGGATTCCATCCTGTTAATTACTTTTAAAGATAAAACACAGCCAACTTCTGGGCTCCCTTATCCATCGGGCACAAACTGTGGATACAGAATCCACACACATGCAATTATGATCAGGAAGTTGTCAATAATGATAAAAACCAACATTTCTGTAACGCTTTACAGCTTACAAGGCCCAACCACTGGACCTTCTCAGGCTGGGGGCAGGGGGTGTGAGCAGCATCACTCTCACCCCATTGCACAGACAGGATAACTGAGGCTCAGAGGAGGGCGGTGAGCTGCTCAGCAAGCCACAGTCAGAGTGGTCCTGGAACCCTGTGTTCTGACCCCAGCCACGGTGCTTACCACAGCTCCTATCTCCCCACCCACAGGTTATTCTTGTATCGTGTGAGAGCCACATGCTACTGTCCCTTTCCCTCTCTCTACTGAGAACACACACATCGCCACTGGACCAGAGGGGCACCGTCCCCAGAGCCCATCAAAACATCACGGCAAGAATGCCTCCTCGGGCAGGACAGTGTGAATGCCGGGGGCCTGATGGGGGTCCCAGTGCCACAGTTCCAGGGGGGACCCACTGACAGCCCCGCATTTCAGAGAATCAAGGAGCTGGAAGGGACCCTGCCTCTCACATTGAATCCAGTCCCCTCATTTTACAGCAGCAGAAACAGTCCTGGAGAGACTCACAGATCTGACCAAGGTCACAGAGCTGGGGAGTGGCAGAGCCGGGACTAGAACTCACGCACACACGCTCACGCGCTCACGTGCTGACGAATTCCAGAAGCGCTGAGCACGGCCCTGGCCAGGCTCCCCCATCACGGTGCATCCTGCTGGGCACTCGGGGTATCTCTTCTGCAAATAACTCCAGGCCTCTTTCGTGAGCTGCTCTGGGCTCGGCCCTGAGCTCCATCAAGCAGGAAGTTTAAATGAAATGGCTCCCAAGTTCCTTAAATGGTTTAATAAAACATATACTGACTGCAATGTGCAGTTTATAGTGGCAAACTATTGCCCCTCAGTTGGGAAAAATGACCTCCAGTCGGCAATATTACTTTCAGCTTCATGATTCCGGTCCGCTGTTGGCCATTCCCTCAACCCACCAGGCAATTCTTTTCCATAACGAGGCGGACTGCAGCCACCTTGTGCCCCACCGCCCGAGGTGCCGGGATGTGCCTCCTAACGGCCCATTCTGTGAGGAGACAAAAGACACAGCAGACCAATGATGGGGACACATACAGAGGACAGGAACACAGCGTGGAGGGCAGAAAGACACCAAAAACTAAGTGTAGGGGATTCAGAGAGATTTGAGGAAACTGAGGGCTGTTTCACAACACCAGTTCCTGTGTGTGTGTGTGTGTGTGTGTGTGTGTGTGTGTGTGCGTGTCCCTGGGGTCAACGTCGCTCAGATCCGGGATGGCCAACAAGTCAACCAGATTCAGGGGGGATATGCCCGCACTGCACAAATGCTCCTGGCATCCACAGCCATGAGCTTTAGAAAATGCGGGGCCGGGCGGGGGGCATATAATGTGAATTTCTAAAACTCGACGACATCATTAACAAATAGCTATTAATAACGCTTCTAATCACAAATGCCATTTCCGATATTTGGTGCTGAAAGGTTTTTGTCTCATCTACAAAAGTCCTGAATTTGACTGCCAGAAACTGATGACCTTTTATCCTAAACTGTGCATTGAGATGGCTTGTTAAGCTCATTAGTATTATATGGTGAATTAGATTAGACATTTTATGATTTTTCAAAAAAGGCTTTTTTGATATAAAAAAAGCAGCAATTTCCTTTTTTGACATTTTTCATTTTTAAGGTAATAAAAATGGCACATGCGTACCATGGCATAATGGATTAATTAAGGAATATTATGTTTATCCTAACTCTTAACCGAGTTGTACATCTCCATAAGTCACTCATAAAAATTAATGCATTACCTTACACCATGGGATGATAGACCTATTTTTACCAAACCTGCTCAGAATACATTGTTCTAAATTGGATTATTCTGAGAAGTAGCGAACACCATATTCGGATAGCATCAGTCCAAAATTATATTGTTATTTTAAAATGTTTTATTATTACATATAAAACCAAAACCTTCTTCCTACTGTGGCTTTGGAATATCAAGCTGTCCCCTCACCTACACTCCCAGGCAGGCTATTTTGTATCTCTTCTCATTCACAGTGGATTTGTTGTTTAAAAAACACATGCACTGCATCAAAGAACCACTGGACGATATTTTTTGGCTATTTCTTTGTGTCTTGATGGTAGACGTGAATATAAAGGAATATTCATGCAAGATTCATAAAGGCCCCAGATTTTTAAATCAACAGATGAAAAATCCCTAAAAATAATAATGTCCAGATGTTGCTTATTTAAATGAGCTGTTGCCATTTAATGTTGCCAATCACAAAAGTGATAGAATTTGTGAATTTCAAGGTATTCATAATTTACAGAGAATTATAATTTTTTACCAAGGGAGCATCCAGGGCGATTAAAATCAGCAATTTCAATAAAATAGAAATGATTCTCTCACGGAGGCTACCTTTATAACCTTGGCCTCACACCCAAAGCCCACACTCTCAAGCTGGAGACTTTCTTTTCCAGGCCCCCTTCAGGGGAAACCGTAACTTGCTAGGCCGAAAATGCAGATTATTTTTAATGTGCTAGAACTTTCGAATCGGAGGGTCTCTGAGGAACTATACAGGCCTAATTTCTCTTTTTTATGGTGAGAAAACTGAGGTCCAGGAACTCAAAATGTTTGACCCAAAGTCCCTCCGCTGAGAAGAAAGAACCTACTAGAATCTAGTCATCCAACGTCCAGCCTGGGACACCACCCATCCACTAAAATTTAGATTCAACATTAATATGACCCCAGGGCACTGCACTGCCAAAGGGGCTTGTGAGGAATGGAGACACCCCGCCCGCACCCCGACCCCTTTCCAGACCAGCACAACCGCTAGGTCTGGGCCCGGTAACCTGCACTTGAAACAGTCCTCCCAGTAATTCCAAAACCAGCAGTTCCCTGGCCCATGCTTCCCAGATTCTGAAAGACTGTCTTTGGGGTGAGACAAGATGAAGGAGTCAGGAAATTGGTCTTTCGTGGTTATCAAGGTCCCCACCCTAGAGCTACCAGCACTGGAGACCCTCAACCAGACGGCCGTCAGGAGGGTGGCTGGTTGCAAAGCCCGGCCCGGGCACAAATAAGACCTTCCTGTGACAAACCCTGGAGGAGGCACGACACTCCAACTCCACATTCTGGGCCAGGCCCTCCCCGGGCACGCCCGTGCTCTGCACTGTGCGACCGGTAAAGGAAGAAGAGTGCTGTCCTGCACAGCTAGTGACGTGGGGTGTGACCCACAGGGGGACACCATGGGAGTGCCTCCTCTGGTCCAGAGGCCACCTGGGGGTGGGGGTGGGGGTGGGGGGCGCTGGGCTTCATTCAGAGTATGTGCCAATGCTTCCTTGGTTCCTAATGGGTGTCTGGAATTGACCACTATCCTAAACGGGAAGGGGTGCTGGGAGGGCGTCGTAGGATTGCTGGTGAGCAGATCCACGTGAAAAACTCAAGTCCCAGAGGGCGCTCTCTCAAGGCCAGGAGACCTACTGCCGACTCCCTAGCTCCCCGTGCGATGTATACACAGTGTAACAAGGTACACACCCGACTGTTCCTTTGACCTGGAGAAAGGGCTCTCTGGCGAGAGGTTCACCCGGCACGCAGCCACTCCTTCTCCCAAGCGGCCACCCGCTCCACAGATTCTAAGACGGTATCTGAGTGGAGAATCCCTTAGCTACCTCCCAGTCTGACCCCGTGGACACAGGAATGCCCACCCACCCAGTAGCTGTCACCTGTGTCTCCGCTTGGGAAAGGTTTCTCTGCCCTCCCAGCCCCCTTCCAGAACGTGTCAGCCGCCTGAACTCAACAACCTTTTTAAAGCTCAGTCATAAAACACTCAAAGGTTCAAAAAGCAAGTGGCTTCAGGTCAAACGTGTTCTATTAAGAAAATCGCTTACGTAGAAATTGCGTTAAGCTGGGTATAAACTTTCCCGTGTATGTCTTTGCCGAGCATATACTAGGAGACTAAATAAATAATCATAAGTGGGAGACACCAGGAAAAAGGTGCCTAGTAACATCACAGGAGGGTCTGCAAACCAGCCTTCCCCTAGAACCATCTAGTCGTGGAACGCTTGGGTGGCTCAGTGGGTTAAGTGTCCCGACTCTTGGTTTCAGCTCAGATCATGATCTCACGGTTCGTGAGTTCAAGCCCTGGGTTGGGCTCAATGCTGACAGTGTGGAGCCTGCTTGGGATTCTCTCTCCCTCTCTCTCTGCTCCTTCCCTGCTCTCTCTCTCTCTCTCTCTCAAAATAAATAAGTTAATTTAAAAAATACTCTTCCTCAAAAATAAATAAACATTAAAAAAAATTTTTAAAGGGGTGCCTGGGTGGTTCAGTCGGTTAAGCGTCTGACTTTGGCTCAGGTCATGATCTCACGGTTTGTGGGTTCGAGCCCCGCGTTGGGCTCTGTGCTGACAGCTCAGAGCCTGAGACTGCTTCACATTCTGTGTCTCTGCCCCTCTCTCTCTCTCTGCCCCTCCCCTGCTCATGCTCTGTCTCTCTCTCTCTCTCCTCTCTCTTCCTCAAAAAAAAATAAACATTAAAAAAAATTTTTTTAAATAAAGAACCATCTAGTTGAATGCTGAAGACAGAACGCGGACAAGGGAAGATACTCTGCCTGACTTTGGACTGGGCTTCACGGCGGTTTGGGAAGCGCTGTGGGGAGGGTCTCAGTGTCTGCAGCGAAAAGGAAGCAGCCCAGTCCCGGCCACTGGGAGCCTCTCCCTGGCTGGGGCCTCAGGGGGCCTCTCAAACACCTCCACAGTCGCTTTGCTGTGCTGTCTTCTCCCTGCCACCAAACTCCAGCTCTAAAGCCCGAGGCCCGAGGCCCACCAGGGGACCCCAGCGCAGGTGTGAAAACAACGGTGGGGCTAACGGACACCATAGCCCCCCACCGGGCCCGGATGCCGCAGGGAAGACCGGGTGTCCACGTGTGCCTCCATTCCCCCCCCAACTCTGCCCCGAGCACACGAGGCGAAGAGGGAGCAGAGTAGCTCTGACACCACATGTCGGCAACAATCTGCTGTGCTGGACGCCTCACCGACCCCAGGGTGCCAGGGCAGACAGCAAGCGGGGGGCTGCCCCAGACACACTCTGCCATGGGAAGTAGCAGCCGCCGTGGCAAGACCTTCCCACCCATCAGCCCTTTTCCTGGCTGGTGGCTGGTTCCCAGACTCTCCTCCCAGATACTTCTGCACAGTTAAGGGCTAAAGGAAGGGGGCCTCCCTCGGCAGGAAGCCCACTGGCCAGTGTCCCCGGGAGGTCTTGGCCACCTGGGGCCATGACCAAGAAGAACCGCCACGGTGACTTCTTCCGAAGGGCAGTCGGGGGCTCTGAGTTATCACCTGACCCAGCGGGGCAGTGGGCACCTGGCCCCGCAGAGAACGGGGTCCTGCTCTGCTCTCCTCCCACAACAACAATAGGCCTGATCTCGGTGGCCACACTCCACTGGACTTCCCGACAAGCGATTCTCACATCCCTCGGCCTCTACAACTGTCCCTGTGGCCTACACAGGCTCTCTCTGGAAGGCAGCATCGGGCACTCGGGACACAGCATGAGATAATGACAGTGCTTTTTGCGTGAGATCCTTGCAAGGATTAAATGAGATCATGCATACACAACCAGGACAATGCCTGGCACTTGGTAAACAGTCAGCAGTCACTCACAGCTGCCACGTTTGATTTCATCCCAAGCTGAGGCCAGACCCCCCTACAGGTGTGAGCTTTTAGGGCCAAAAAGCGTGTTTGAAAGACTCACTGGAGGGCAGGGCAGGATGAGGGGCAAACAGGGCCACACCTGGCAGCAAAGAGGACAAGAGAAACCTGCCTGGTTATTCTCTCAGTTGGAGAAGAAACAGTCACCATCCCATGATTGCAAGTCTTGCCTCGAGCTTGTGGGAAATGCAAGTTCTTCGACCCCACCTCAAACCTTCAGAATGAGAAAATGTGGATTTCTGTTTTCACCAGCCCTCCAGGTGACTGTGATACTCTCAAGTCAGCTGAAGATCCATTGCGCTCCCTAGGGCAACGGCTCAACCTGATTGTACAGCTGACCTGATTGGTCTGGGGTGGAGTCCAGACTCTGGTGGGTCTCAGATGCTCCCCAGGCACTACCGATCCATAGCCAAGGCGGAGAATCACCATCTAGCCCCTGGCAGCTCCCGGGAGCAGCAGCATAGCCTGGGAGCCTGTCAGGTATGTGTGTGGCTCTCTGGCCCCCAGACCCAGAGTCAGAATCCACATTAACCACAATCCCAGCACGGTGTGTCTATAACTGACACCTGCTCTAGGTGAGTCTGCTTAAGATTTGGAAAGAAACATGGACACCATGTGGTCCAAACTCTTTACCCGCTGGGTGCAAACCTGAGGCTCGGCATAGCCCGAGACTCCCCAGATCACCCTGGCTACTGCAGCAGGTAGAGAATCTAAACAGTGTCCTCACACCCAGGCTGGTCCTTCTTCCCTTGCCCACACAGCCCCCAGCCAAACATGGGGGCTTGCCTCAACCTTCCTTTGGAGCCTTCTCTCAGCCTTCAGTCTGAGGCCTCAGACAAGAGGGGAGGAAGGTGCCTATAGGAGGAAGCTGTTGCTAACAGGTGTCTGAGGTGGCATGGGTTCCACCGGGTATCCTACAAATTCCCAAAATGCCTTCTCGAGGGCACAGTTGCCATTCATGAAGACTTTTGCCACTCACTGGCTTGTTACTGGAAGCCTGATCATATCGGGGACGTTACGTGTCCAGAAACACTGAAGTCACGTTTAAACACACATACACTGGGGCCCAGAAAGGAGAAACAAGTTTGAGGGATGATTCCAGCATGCGCCAAACTCATCTTTCTACTGTCAACACTGTCTTAAGTTGTATTTTTAATAAAACACAATACTGTTGAGCCTAGCTCGCTCACAAGAGGGTCTTAGACATGAAATAATCCACATACATGAACAT
Organism: Herpailurus yagouaroundi; assembly: GCF_014898765.1. Classification (NCBI taxonomy): domain Eukaryota; kingdom Metazoa; phylum Chordata; class Mammalia; order Carnivora; family Felidae; genus Herpailurus; species Herpailurus yagouaroundi. Next base: position 8,675,530 of record NW_024412425.1, read on the forward strand.
GAGGAGAATTTGATTATCTTCTTGCCGTATTCCAGGAAGAAAATAAAAAAGTCTTTGGGGTAGGGAAAATTCAACGCATACATCCCTGCACGTTGCCACACACACGCATGCGTGTGCACACACGCACCCACCCACTGCAATCAAAGTTTCCTCTCCTCTGGGCTGCAAGCCCTCAGTGTCGAGGGTCACATCTCACCCACCAGGGCTGGGCACAGGGAACCCTGATAAAGGCTGAGCTGCCAGTCAGCAGAGTAACCAAGAGAAAAGGCCAGTCAGGGCCAGAAGACGCAGAACATCCAGGGCCAGAGGTATCCGTGGGCCACCGTACTACCAACTCCTGGACTATGGGCAGGCAGCCACCAAGACCAGGCCAAGGCCCAAACTTTATCTTTAAACGGAAAAATAAAAGTCACAGATACCCCCTTTTCCAAAGCACGTTCTCACTCTCTTCTCCCACTTACTCTCAGGCACAATGCAATTTCCAGCCCAGGTCATCCCTTGAATGTCTCCTAAGCACCCGCGAGGCCCAGGCCCCTGGCTTAAGGCACCACTGCAGATTTTCAAGCACGAGACTCAAAATCCAAAGTCACGGCCGTTCTTCTTGCAACGCGCTATACCATGCTGGCCACATTATCATCCCACGGCTCAGATTCTCATACCTTCCTTTGTGCAAAGTGAATTGTGCCAGAAAACCTTAAGGGTAGGAACTCAGCTCTGCTGGGCTTAAGTCACAGCCAAGAGTTCACGGAAAACACCGCTGTGTGCCACACCACAACTGCACGAAGCCTACTGTTGAAGTGCAGTAGTGACTGGGGGGGGGGGGGGGCCGGGCAAGGTCACGCGTTCCCGAACATAGCAGGGGAACCACATTGCTTTGCTTGAGACAGACCCAAGACCAACCACTCCCCGGAGCCCCCCAACATTCCCTAAACTTGGACTGATGGCTTATTTCCATAACGTGCACAAATACGTAAAATCAACTAACACATTTCTCTCCATTGGAGAAAGAACGAATAACTATCCACACGTTGTCCTCCACACGGAAAAATGCCAGAAGGTTCCTGGTACCAAGTCCACACATCCCGGTGGACCACGAGGGAGGCCAGGAGGAAAGGAGGCAGGGAGACAGCGGCTCGCGGCCTCAGTAGCAGCAGCTGACCTTCTGAGCCAGAGGTGCAAAGGGGGCGGCCGAGACGGTCCCTGGGAGACGGGACAGCAGATCTCCACGTTAGGAGGAAAAGATTTGGGGCCAGCGAAGATATCCACTCTAGGATTCATGCCAAACAGCATGTGATCAAAAGAATGAAGGGAAAAGAATCAATCAACATGTTCGCCTGTATACCCTGGTTTTCTTTCCTCTGGGTTAGGAAAATAATTCACTTTTTTAATGCAAGAAGAAGTTATCGATTGGCTTAGCCTTCCTTCTAATCCCAAGGAAATGCTGCGCATGTAGACACACAGGCATCCTCAAACTACCTCCTTCTTCAGCAGAGCCGAAAGCTCACTGTGCCCGCAGCACAGGGCGGAGGTCTTAGAAATCAAACAGAAGCAATAAAGGGAAGTTCAGCTCACCTGGTACCACCTGTCACCTTCATTCTCTCCCTTAATTTGCCCCCTCTCACAATGACATCCCATCTTAATAATATTTTTTTTTCAACTAGGACCTGAGCTCAGGCTCACTGAAGCCCTGGTAAGTGTTCCCTATGAAGAGCAATCTCCAAAGGTTGGTGCTCATGGTGATGGTGACAATCACCAGATGTGGGGTCACAGGGACAGGCACGTGCCTCCTAGTTTAGCCATGCTCGGATGCAGCACTTGTGCAAGTCAGCTATGTCTGCTGAGCCTCAGTTTCTTGGTCTGCATAGTGGGTCGCTAAGGGGGTTAAACAAGTTGAGGGGCAGCAAGGTCTTAGCACAGGGCAGGGCTGGCCAACGCATCCTGTAAAGGGCCGGGTGAGAAATACCATAGGCAGGTCACACAGCCTCTGTCCCGAGCACCCAACTCTGCCATTACAGCGTGAAAGCAGCCACAGGTGATCCATAAATGAATGGGAATAGGCTGGATGCCTAGAAAATCTTCTTATGAACAGTGAAGTCTGAATTTCATATACTTTTCATGTGTCACGGGACATTGTTTTTCTTTTGATTTTTCTCAATCGTTTAGAAATGTAAGAGCCATTCTTAGCTCATAAGCTATAAAAAAAAAAAAAAACAGGCAGAACCCACAATGAGCTATCAGCTCACACCCATTAGGATGGTTACCATCAAAAATTCAGACAGCAAGTGCTGGGAAGGGTGCGGAGAAATTGAAATCCTCATGCACCGTCACCAGGGATGTAAAATGGTATAGCAGCTATGGAGAACAGTATGGAGGCTCCTAACTTAAAAGTAGAGCTGCCGTATGATCCAGCAATCCAGCTTCTGGGGATATATCCAAAAGAAACGAAAGCAGGGTCTTGAAGAAATATTTGTATGCCCATGTTTATAGCAGCATTGTTCACAATAGCCAAGACACGGACACCCAAGTGTCCACTGACGTATGAATGGATAAACGATACGTGGTGTGTATACACAGACAGACAGACACACACACACACACACACACACACACACAGTGGAATATTATTCAGCCTTAAAAAGAAAAGAAGTCCTGTCACAGGCCACACCGTGGATGAACCTCGAGGACATTACGCTAAACAAAATAGAGCCAGTCACAAAAGAACAAGTACAGTATGAGTCCACCCATAGGAGATAGCTTGAATAGTCAAATTTAGAGAGACAGAAATTTAGAGAGACACGAAGCGGAATGGTGCTTTCCAGGGGCTGGAGGGAGTAAGTTATAGGGAGTTACTGTTTAGTGGATACAGAATTTGCTTGGGACAATGAAAAAGTTCTGGCGTGGATGGTAGATGGCTGCACAACAGTGAGTGTACTTAGCGCCACTGAACTTTCAGTGCACTTGAAAAATGTTAACCTTTTTAAACTATTCTTTAATGTTTACTTATTTTTGAGAGAGAGAGAGAGAGTGTATGTGTGTGTGTGTGTGTGTGTGTGTGTGTGTGTGTGAGCTGGGGAAGAGGCAGAGAGAGGGAGACACAGAATCCAAAGCAGGCCCCCAGGCTCCGAGCTGCCAACACAGAGCCCGACGCGGGACCCCAACCCATAAGCCGCGAGATCAGGACCTGAGCCGAAGTCAGACACCCAACCGACAGAGCCACCCAGGTGCCCCTAAAAACGTTAAACTTTTAATAGCAAAATATATGTGTATTCCATTACAGGTTTTAAAAGTTTTTTTTAATGTTACAAAAAAAAAAACCAAAATAGGCAGTGTGCTGGGTATGACCCACAGGCCAGAGTTTACCAAGCCCTGGCATAGGGCATAAATGCAATGGAGTAAGGCATCACCCCAAAAAAAGGAAATGAGGGGAAAGGTACCCGTTATATGTGAAAAGAGAGCTCAGAGGCAAATGAAGGGCTTTGTAAGATTATTCATTCAAGTCTACCAAGCACCCACTCTGGACGCAATTATCATCTGGGCACAGACACAAACACAGAGGCACCTCCAGGCTCTACAACCCTACCCTTCCATCCTGCACCCCACTGTCCAAGGGAAGTCCCCGGTGCATATGTGAGGACATGCCCTAAGGTGCGCTGGGGTGTCCTGGGGGCCAGGAAGGGGGCAAGGCCACACAGGCAGGCACATGGCTCATACATGGGGGCACACTCTGCTTGGAGTGGTCAGCGATCTTGCCAGGGATGGAAAAGTTCAATGACTACAAGGGTGACTTTAATTATATGTTGTCGCTGACTAGCAGTGGTTACGATGGTACAATTACACATGTATTTATCAGCAAGATACTTGCATACATAATAAACCAAAAGCAAAACGTTAAATTTCAGTGGACGCTTAAAATACAAAACTGGGCCATGATGCAAAGCAGCCTCACTCACAAGGGGGTGGGACAGAAAAGCCACGAAGCTCCCCTCCCTTTCAAGAGCTGGCTGTTCCCACCCACCATGACCGCGTGGCATCCATCCCAGGAATGCACTCCCCGAACACCAAGTAAATCCCAAACCCCAGTGGTGTGTCAACAATGCTCCTTCACAAAGGGGAAGCTGACTTCGGAAACTCACCACCTTTCTGACGCTCTCTGAACTTGCTAACCACCACGGTCCCCGGGGGGTGCCGGGGAGACCGCATGCCTGGCAGCACCGGGGGGGTTCCTAGCTCTGGTATGAGTCTGAGGGGAAAAGGCTAATTATCTGAAAGTGGCCTATACTTTCCTTAATCTTGAATAAATAGAGAGGGGAAAAGATGACGAAGCAGAGAGAATGAAAACAATAGCAGGAGCCACACGTGTGTTGAATGCCTACTTGGAGCCGGGCATTGTTTTAAGCACATTACATGGACTAGTTGTATAATCTACTAGGTTGTCATTATTGTCATTCCCAATTTACAGATGAGAAAACTGAGGCTAAGTCCCCCGAGACACAGTCACACAGTCACACAGCCGGTGAGGGGGGGAGCCAGGGTTCTACCCCAGGAAACCTGGCTCCAGAGTCCACATCTTTGTGATAGGTTGCCAGGTCTCGGGGTCATTTCTCTCTCTCCTTGTTATTACTTCCATCCTGGTATGGCTATGATGTTCATTGTGCAATAATTTGTAAGCCAAGCATGGGGTGACTTTTCACCCTCGTCCACGGGAATAAGTTTTCCAATAGACAGCGTGTGCTGTATCTGGACTTGGGAGCCCCAGCGCTCAGAGATCTGGACTTGGGAGGCCCGGCGCTCAGAGCCTCAGCCTGTCTCCTCAGGATGGCTGACCCCACACGGCCGGGCACTGGCCAGTCCCACCCAGATCGAGCATGGCAAACCTGAAGAGTACACACAAGAACCTCTAGAAGAACATGAAATACAATATAAATTAGAGTCTTGCCCAGGAGACACACAACTAGTCATCTGGACAGGAAGTCTTCTGAGCCTCATAAACTCCTTGCGCCACATTGAAAGAGGTCACCTTTTCCTACTCTGCCTCTGTGTATTCAGTCTCAGTCTTACTGTGGATGTGCCTTCATGGAATATCTACAGATGTTCACACAACATGGCACTCATGTACAGAGATGGCCCAGCATGGTCCTAGACATATTTTTCTATTTTAAAAACTGGATTGAAAAGAAGACATAATGACAGTATTTTTGTATAACTGACCACTTTAGTGTAAAAAAAAAAATGTTTAAGAGGGCAAGGAGTAAAGAGATGGTAAAAAGTGGGATTTCATTTGGACTGCTAGGCCTACTATTCTAAGATCTTATTCAGGTTTGAGATAAAACTCCATCTATCTGCCTATCCATTTATCCATCAACCCACCCATCTATCCATCCATCCACCCACCCATCCATCTTTTCATCCATCCATCCATCCACCTATTCAGCCACCCATCCATCCATCCATCCATCCA
>NW_024412425.1:8680997-8688216 GCF_014898765.1 Herpailurus yagouaroundi
ATTCAACCACCCATCTATCCATCCATCCTGTCAGTCACCAGTTTTATTGAGAACCTATTCTGCATCGGACACCATTTCAGGAAAAAGAAAAGCAACACTGAAGATCACACTCAAGGCCCTGCTCTTACCAGCTTTATGCTGTAGTGGGAGAGACAGAGCAAAACCAGTAAAGGAGGGGTGGGTCACCAAAATGCTTCCTACACCAAACACCACAATGCATTTGAAATCCACCTAAAACAAAGGTAAATCAGAACCATTTCTTCACTTGTTGTTATCATCAAGGATCAGTTGTGAAAGCAAACAAGAGTGTCTTCTATGGAAGTGCTAACAGTACAAAAATGTATTCTGATGTGGCAGAAATCATTTGAGGGCAAATACTACAAGCAATATTTTTATGACAAAAGCTTTATTTTTCATCTTCTCTTCCTTGATTTAAATATATACATGTATGTGGGTGCACAAGTATCGAGATTCAAGTATTTCAATATAAATTTTGTATTCAAAATACTTTTCCTGATTTCAGTTGATTGCATATCTCGAGCCAATGTTGCAGCAGTAATTTTTGTTCTGAATCAAAAGCAAGGATATCTCTCTCTTGTTTTCTCGCTCGCTCTCTCTCCTGTGCTCAACAACCTCTCTTGCCTCCCCTGCCCTCCAGCCCTAAGAAACCCAAATATCAAACTGTTTTCAGAGCTGAGTGATCTCAAGGGCAAAACCTGTTCCTTCCCATGCATTTCCCTGCTGAAGGTTTCGGGGGCTGTGGGGCCGAGGCGCTGGCGAAAGCCACGTCACAAAGGCATCAAAATAGAAGGACAAACCTTCCCACTTTGATTTGAGTGTGTAATTGTTTGAATACATCTCGCCCGCGCTACAATAATGTCATCCTTGGTTGACACAGATTTTAAAGCCTTTTGAAAAGGTGGAATGTTATCAATCATGAGCGTGATTATAATGGGATTTAAGTGGAAGAAGCTAAGATTCAGACCCTTGCTGGGGCCAGGCTCTGTGAGAGAGGCGGGAGGAGAAAGAAGTAAGGCGGCTGGGTTTCAGCCAGGAAAAGGACGCGGTGTGTCGCCTTCGCCCACACAGCTCCCCTCCCAAAGCCAAAGATGTCCCAAAGAAGCACCCCCAAACTCTGCAACTCCAGCTGGAATTCTCCCACCCTCCAAGACCAATCTGCTTGTGTTCCCATCACATTAGACCAGTGGCTCTCAAGCAGGGATGGCTGTGCCCCCCAGGGGACACTTGGTAGTGTCAGGAGACATTTTTGGTTGTCACAGTGGGGGGAACCGGGTATGCAGTTGGCCTCTGGTGGGTGAGGGCCAGGGTGCTGCTAAACCCCTACGATGCACAGGCTGGTCCCCACAGCAAAGACTCACCCGGCCCAAATGCCAAAGCGCCGAGGCTGAGAACCCCCGCTTTCGATTCAAAGAGGCCGAGCCAGAGATAGAGGGTTTGAAGCTGCTTCCACTGGCTTTGCTACCCTCCTGTTCACCAGCAGACCAAGGCAGGTGACAGAGGAGAGGATAAAACTGGAGAGGGAGAAAGGGCTCTTTGAGCCAAATTACTTCCTCTTTTGCCTTTTGAGCAAACACACACCTTCCTTATTACAAGTCAGAAGAAGCTGGAAACCCAGAATTCTTTTTTTCTTCGAGGCAAAACAACCCAGGATCTGCTGGTGGCAGGGCCCTGAGACTGTCCAACCGCTCCCTGACAAATCACAACACTACCTACAGATGTCAAATGCACCCGCTGAACCCAATCACATGCCCGGATTACCAAGGCAGAGAATTGTGAATTTCATTAAATATGTTAAAGGGGAAAAAATCAGCTTTGAAAAATAGTAATCCTGTCTTTCAACAAAAATATTATAGGAAGCTATGAATTTGGTAGATCCGAATAGGATGTTGGTACATGTTTTACTAAGGTAATATAATGGCACACTATTATTAGATCACATTAATCATTACTGTGCCAACGGCGCTGACAGCCCCACTGAAAAGGATTGAAAGCCCTGGTAATGGATATAAATTACCCATTGTGTGATAAAAGGATTTTTACTAAGAAGGTAAGAATAAAACAGCAAATTTCTAATATAACTGTTGTGTAAAGACCAAAATAAAAGTAATCCATGGTCACTAATATCCACACAATCGGAAGTAAGCACTTTTTCAACGAGATAAAGTCACAATAAAAAAATATATATTCGGTACAATGCAAAATTAATTTCTGAGCGCATAATTCCGCTATCAATTTCCCCGGTTGTGTAGTGACCTCTGAGGCCCATGGTCAGGAGGAGGTGGGCTCTGGGCTAATGAGATCTGAGGGTGAGTTTACAGAGATATCGCGGCCAGCTCCGACGAGGCGGGTGCAGACATCGAATGCAGCCGTGCCCCCTCGTTTGCATTTTAAGTTTTTATCCGCTTCGATGCCAGGAGAACACTCCATTACTCAGTCTGGGATCTTGAGTCTGAGACGACAAACACAAAGCCGCTCTGGGACAAGTGTCCTCCAAGACCGGGCCGGGCCCCGGCCCCACTCGGTGGGTGATGGGGAAACGGGCCGCAGGTGGTGCTCGCGTGGGGCCACGTGGCTTTGGGCAGCCGCCGCACCCGCTCCCGTCCCAGCCGCCAGCTGGTGTGGGCGGCGAGTCTTAAGGCTGTCACCCAGAGAAAGAAGTCAACCTTGCAGGGCCCTGCCCCACCGGTGGCCCCGTCCTGAGACTTTCTGGGCATGTCTTGACATCAGACGCTCATCCCACCTAGGAGACCTGGGACCCACGCTCGAGTCCCGGGGAATTTCGAATCCGGAAGCTTCTCTGGAACCCCTCTCAGTCCAGGGAGGAAAAGGGACTGGCTGGGAGAACACTTCCCCAGCACAGGGGTCTGTAACCCAGACAGGGCGGCCTGGACAAGCCACAGACTCACAGACAGACACCAGTTCAACGAACTACAAAACGATGTTCCTTACCAGGCAAGTCTTAAAGCAACGGAGCTCCCTCCTGGCTGAAGGGTATTCTTAAAGCCGTGGTGGGCAGGAACTGAAAAAATAAGGCCTGTTAGCAATCCTGCAGGTCGGACATATCGACTTCAATAAGACAGGTAAACAGCATTCATCCAAGGTAACAATTTGCCAGGCTAGTCAAGAGTCTAACAACATTTAATAGCCCCACTGCCCCAATTCATTGAGCAATTTAAAAATGGGAACTATGTGACCTTTGCTGCGATAAACCCAATTTGCTCAGCTCCTTTTAATGGGAAATTGCCACCTGCAAAAAGAGAAGGGGGCGGGGCATCTAACCATTTCTTCTCCAGATGGGACAGAAGAAATAAGCAAATAAGAGAGCTCCCGCTCTCTGTCTCCGTCTCTCACTCTCTTTCTCTCTTTCCCTCACTCTTCTTTAGAATTCTAAAGGTTGAGGAACTGAGGAAGTCCTCGGGGGTTCCCTTCTCTCTCCGATTTAAGGAGCCCCCTTCAGTAGACCACAACGCCACCCAAATTTCAATTGACCACACCTGTTCAGTGGCCAGGGCCGCATTCAGTGCATCCAAACCAGGAATCTGCAGCCGGCCCAGGCTCTGGGGTGTCGTGTGGCCTCAGGGTCCTCTCTCCTGAACCAAGACCAGGAAAGCAGGAGCCAGTTAGGCACTTTACTCTCTCCTGTCTCACTGCTAAAGTAAGTCCCATCCACTACGGCACCCTCGGACGAGACGGGGGCCTAGATAGAAAGCCCAGATGCCAGCCCACAGTGGTCCCGGAGCAGTGAGCTGGGGTGATCAAGCCAAGCCCCAGCATGTGATCTGCAGTCCACTCCTTGGGTCCAACCACACCTGGTCCAGTGCAATTCGGAATCCAATTTACAGGAAGGATTTTACAGGGCAAGCAAAAGTTCCCTCTCGGTAAGTTACATTTTACTGACCCCGAAGTTGCGCATTCTGATATTACAGAAGTGAAATTCCAGTAGAGGTTCGAGGGTGTGTCTACAAATGGGAAACCAGAAGATGCACTCAGAGAGCCCGCGGTGGCTGCCCCAGTCCATGATGACAAAATTTGGACACGAAACCGCTGGCTTACAACATTCCATCTAACTTCCAAGACTGATTTCTGGCAACCAAAAAAAGTGTTTGCTGACCGAGTGCTGAAAATGTTTCCTCAAAGTGTTAACAGGGACACAGCAATTTGTCTTAAAAAAATTTTTTTTAATGTTTTTTTTTTGTTTGTTTGACAAAGAGAGAGAGACCAAGCGTGAGCAGGGGAGGGGCAGAGAGAGAGACAGAAACACAGAATCCAAAGGAGGCTCCAGGCTCTGAGCTGTCAGCACAGAGCCCGATGCGGGGCTCGAACTCGTGAACTGTGAGATCGTGACCTGAATCAAAGTCAGATGCCCAACCGACTGAGCTACCCAGGCGCCCAGGGGCACTGCTATTTGCAAACTAATGTCTACCTGCCTGTCTTGAGACGTAAAGCAAAAGTTTACATCTCAACCATCTGCAACAAGGAAAGAAATCACAAGTCTGTCTCTCCCTCAGAGTATCTTTGTCATTTTGTTTTTCCCGTATCATTCAACACTGAAATCTAGAGAGTGCAAAACAAATGCTCGATGCTATGCTTCCTCAGGCCTGTCCCACCTCAGGCCTGTCCCAGCTGTGAGCAGAACAGACCCCAGCACCCGGCTGGCTCTGCAAAGACTAACTCGCTTTGCTCACAAGACTCCTTACTTTCAGGGAAGGGGCTGCAGGAGGTGGGGGTACGGACTCAGGTTTTAGACCCAGGCTCATGGCTTGCAAAATTCTACGACTCTTCTCTAGGGGCTGTCTGCTCAGGAGTTTTGTGAATCCCAGTGACAGGGAGAACACGGAGGGACATCATCTGGGGGAGTCCCACACCCACCAGCCCACCGGCTTCACACAGTTGATCAGAACATCACCAGCTCCTGCACTCTGCCCTTGGGGCAGTGATGGGAGCTTCTCTGCCCTAAATCGGTCAAGGCCTCAGCACAAGCCCCCTGGCTGCACTGGGGGCTGTGCCCCGGCAAGGGCTCTCCTAGATGGCTAGGATCCGAAGGTGGCTGGGCTGCCTGGGCAAGGTCGGCCCAACAAACCCCTGCTGGAACAGCAGCAGAGCCCGTGTTCAGAGGCCATACTGGGGTCCGAGGAGAGGAAATCAAGTTAGTGCCACCTGTACCCTTCTGAACCACTTCAAGGGGGCTCCTACTATTTGATGTCGTTGCAGTCACTGCAGGTTGGGCAAAGGCCACCCCATGAGACCACTGATGTTCTCGATCTGGGGTGGACAGGGAGGAAATTCCCCGCCCAGGAATTCTCTCTTCCTCAACAAAGGAAACAGCTGCCTTGATGCAAGTAGTAACTTGCATTTGGAGAAACTGCGGTGACATAACCAGAAACAGGTCCCTGCAATGAGGCCTCCCCTCGCCCCTGCCTCCCACGTGGACCCCGTGCTGAGGAGGTGGAGGAGGGGGGCCACCCCTGAGACCGTGGAGTGGGGGGTGCAGCTACCACCAGATCCGAGGAAGAGTGGGAGGGGTCAGATCACAAAGGCAGCAAAAAGCAGGGCCTGAGCCAAGGCCAAGTTGGGTAGCAACCGCCCCCCAAAACATCACCTCCACAGACACGCTTCAGTGCCTAAAATCCCACCGACGATGAATCACTAACCCCTGCAACACAGGTAAGGCACGCACATAGTGACCCTCGGCCGCAGACACCGAAAGTGAGCTTAGACCTCAAACCTACCGTGCACCAGGCCCCAGGGCACGCCAGGGGCAGCCGGTCTACCCATTGTATGAGGAGGCTGCAGGCCAGGTAGGGGGCCAGGAGGCAGGCCAGAGGCTGGGGCACGGGGAGGGGGTGCACACCAGCTGAGCCCTTAAGCAGGTACAGCAGGGCCTCGGTGGAGACAAAGATGGAGGGAGAAAGGACAAAGGTTCAGAGTGCCTGACATGAGAGGAGTGTGGGGTCGAAGAAGAAGTGCAGGGGAACGGGGACGTAACTTCTAGGACGGGGAGAGAGGGCAGGGAGTGCAGGGTGCTGGGGAGGGGATGGCAGGAAGGGGCCTCCTACAACCCAGGCACTTCTGAGGCCCCTCTGAGCTGCACAGGGGAAGGGGAGGGGTGGAAAGCTCTGAGAGAGAGATCTGAAGAGAGTGCGCAGGACAGGAAGACACAGGGGACACAGGCAACAAGACAAAGTGGGAGGTGGCCCCGGGCAGCTCTGGCCTGGCACCCAGTGGGCCCATGCTGTGGCCCCCGCGCTGTGAATTCCGTAGACAAAGTAGCCACTGGGGACAAGGCACACCCCTCCCTTCCCGGTCCTCCCAGGGGGCACGCGGAAGCTCTGAGCAGAGCTGGGGAAACCCTCACTGGGCAGAAGCCAGGCCACCCAGACTTGGGCCCGAAGGTGCTGAAACGGAAGTGCCTGGCAAGTGAAGAGATGAGCAGAGATGCGGCACCCCACCATCGCCAGGGCCCTTGGTAATCAGACCCCCCCCTCTAGGCCAGCATGCTGTCAGCCCATGGTCGTTACACTCAACGCCGTGGCAACTGGAAGGCCATCCTAGTAACAAGTTACCCTTTACTGAGGGCCTGCCAAGCACCAACACCATGCTGAGGGCAGTCCCTGTGTCATCTCCTAGCTCACAGGGAAAAGGCTTGTCCCATTCACTTCTCAGGCCCTAACCTCCAGGCAGAGCTCAGTACATGTTTGGGGGAGGGAGGGAGAGAGGGAAAGAAGGAAGTAGAGATAAAAGTATAGAGACAGAAGGGAAGACTAAGGAAAGAAGGAAGGGAGGAGGACGGGGGAAGGGAAGAATGAAGGGAGAGAGGAAAGAAATAAAGAGGGAGGGACAAAAAAGGAAGGGAGGAAGGAAAGAGGGAGGGAGGGAGGAAGGAAAAGGGGAGGGAGGAAGGAAGAGGGGATGGAGGGAGGAAGGGAGGAAGGGAGAGAAAGAGGAAGGAAGGGAGAGAAGGAGGAAGGAAAGAAGGAGGGAAGGAAGGAAGGAAGGAAGGAAGGAAGGAAGGAAGGAAGAAGAAGAAGAAGAAGGAAGGAAGGAAGGAAGGAAGGAAGGAAGGAAGGAAGAAGGAGGAAGGAAGGAAGGAAGAAGGAGGAAGGAAGGAAGGAAGGAAGGAAGGAAGGAAGGAAGGAAGGAAAAGGGGAGGGAGGAAGGAAGAGGGGATGGAGGGAGGAAGGGAGAAGGAAGGGAGGGA
>NW_024412425.1:8693216-8740336 GCF_014898765.1 Herpailurus yagouaroundi
GAGGGAGGAGAGGAGGAGGCAGGTGCAGACGCATATGGCGGGATGGGGGAGAGATGGAGAATGGAGGAAAGAAGGAAGACTTGGTTCAGTCCTCCCTCCCTTGGCCGGTGCTCTGCTCCCGAGATGCTACCACTGCAGAGCCGCGAGCCCCCAGGGAGACTGGTTGCCCCTCCCAGGGCTCACTCGGAGGCCCAACGGCAGGAGTCGGGGCGTCCCCAGAGGGGTCTGGGCAGCCTGGGGCAGATGGGAGCCAGACAAACCGCTCTCCTTCCAGGAAAGTGTCGGGAAGGAAGGAGTCGGCAGTGAGAGAGCCAGCTGGGCTCCCTCAGCACTCTGCCGGGGAAGCGTGTGGCCAACAGGACACGCATCTGGAGCTATCTGAAGATGACACCCCATCCCTCCCGGGACGGTGGCTCCGGGCACTGTTGTCCTGGAGGGATGCCCAGGCGAGGGGCTCCAGCCTCTCCTCCAGCGTGCACCCCCCACCTCCCGGGTTCCAGGCGCCCTTCCTGGCCCAGTGCTCAATCATCTCCAGGCCACTAGGGGACAGGGACCCTGCCACACACCTACAGCTCCTCAAAATGCACTCGGACCTTGCATTCCCTAGCACTGAGTGACCGTCACTCTTTCTCTGAGAACTCTGAGGGACGAACACGGCCCCAAGTGACACAGCCATTGCCCCTCCAAGCTCCCAACAGGAGAGGAGTCCAGGTGACAAGAGCCGCCTGGGGAAGAGCCACAGGGAAGCTGTCTCATGTAGCTGTCCCCTGTCGAGTGCCCTCTGTGTGCCAGGCTCATGTCCAGGCTCCGGGGACCCTGTGATAAGCAATGTCTCTGTCTGTGTGGAACTCACATATTAGTGAGCACCTTCAAATGAAAGACGAGTAGAAGTAAAATATAATGTCAGTGAATAATAAGCTCTAAGAAGAAAATAAAGCAGGGGGAAACGATGGACAAAATGATGGATGATTTTTGATAAGGTGACCCAGTGACCTCTCTAAACAGTGACATCTGACAGAAAAAACAAACAAACAAAAAAAACACCTGAATAAAGTCAGAGAGCAAGCACTGCGAAAATCTGGGGAAGAACTCTACAAGCAAAACAAACAATGGGTGAAAATAGTGAGTGCAAAGGCCCTGGGGTAGAAAGGAGATGGTGCATTCAAGGAGCAGCAGCACATTCCGTGTGGCCAGGACACGGATGGTGAGCAGCGAAGTGGGACAGGATGGGTGTACTTTGTCAGGCATGGTAAGAAATTTGGATTTTGGGGGCGCCTGGGTGGCTCGGCTGGCTAAGCGTCTGACTCTTGGTTTCAGCTCACGTCATGACCTCACTGTGTGTGAGTTCGAGCCCCACGCCAGGCTCTGCGCTGACACCATGGAGCCTGCTTGGGATTCCCTCTCTCTCCCTCTCGTTCTCTGCCCCTGCCCCACTCGCACTGCCTTTCCCTTTCTCTCTCAAAATAAATAAATAAAAATTCAGAAAAGAAAAACATAAAAAGAAATTTGGACTTTATCCTGAGCCATTGGCGGGTTTCGAGCAAGGGACCGGGCTGGCTGCCGTGGGGAGAACAGACCGGAGGGGCTGAGAGTGGAGTCAGGAAGACCAGTGGGTGGGGAGGCTGCTGCAGTGGCCCAGGTGAGAGACCGTGTGGCTGGACGCGGGGTGGGAGCCACGGCGAGAAGGGAAGCAAGTAGACCCAGGATGCCTGCCACAGACAGCCAGTGAGACTTGCTGAGTAGACCCCAGGAATAAGGGGACCCAGAGTCCCCTTCGCCAGGGACCCTGGCAGTGCACGGCACCAACTCCCGCACCAGCCGTAGCCGAGCGCTGGGATGCAGTAACCATGTGTCTCTGATGCTCTGACATCTGGGGCCCTACTGGCCCTGGGGAGGGGCTGCCCCTCCCAGGACTAGCCGATTCCTAAAGAGAGCAAGTGACTCCTTCGGGAGCACGTCTTTCACCAATCCAGAGTCCACGCCCGACCCCCTCCTCCTCTGCCAGGCTTTCCCACGCTGGGCCCCTGTCCCCCTGCCCTAATGACCCCAGCATCAGACACCAGACAACTAGAGACAGCCCCTATGCCCCAGGGCCTGCTGTAATGATCCCAACTAGCCGATCCTAAATCTGCGCACTCTGCCTCGCCGGCCTTGCCCTCAGCCCGATCGAGGCTCTTGCCCGCGATCTCCCCTGGCTTCCCGTCTCCCCAAGGCCCCGGTGCTTCCCCAAGAGGCCCCGCGTGGCGCGGTGTGCACCTCCCCCTAGGAACCGTGAACAACAGCAGGTGCTTCCTGATCCGCTGGCCTCACCACGCTCTCGGGGTCACCTTGGAGCCACTGCCCTCTTCCTGGGGGGCGCGTCATGCCCGCTGAGAACCGGTGTCCCCCTCCTAACTTCTGCCAGAACAGGTGCGTGAGGAGCTGTCACTCATCGGCCACCAAGTGTCTCAGAGCAGAGAAGGAGCGCTCGCGACCCAGCCACTCGTTTCCTACATCCCCGTCAGCCTGGCCCCGGGCTCCCACCGCTGACCCTCCCCCGCCAGGCCTGCACACACAGGGCTCACACTCTCGTGAGTGTGTGCGTGCACGGCACACGCGTGTGGGGGCAACTGCCACCCTGTGACGGAGCCCAGCGTCACAGGATGCGGCTGAAACGCTGTCACACGGAGGGTGCTGGGCTGCCCGGACATGCTTCCGAGGGAAGCCTCTCCTTTCACTTTAAAACAAAGGTAACTTTGATGCAGAAGCTATCTGATACCTGTTCGATCTAAATGCTTTCAGGATACACAGGCATCAGACACTCGCAGGAACCCGAGACCCCGCGGTATCAGCCCAGGCGCTGGGATGATAAAAGGGGAGCGAGGAGGCTTCTTCCCGTCAGCTTGCGACCCGGTGCATGTATTTTTACATGCTTTAGCATGAAAAAAAAAGCCAAGATGCTCAGAGCCAATCAAATTACTTCCCTGTCTCTTTAATAAACAAATCCATGTGCACATTAACAGTGTTGAAAATTCAATTTAAACTCTTTGTCTGTTGCTGCTTACTCTAAAGATGGTCTTTCTTAAACAACAGAACACCAAGGAGTCGTTAGTGCTCTCTCTTCATTACTTCAAAAAACCAATCATTAGACACCAGAGTATATACGTAATTAGAAAATCACTTCCTTTGCAATCCAAGCTAAGTAGTTTACATACTGTAATTACAGGGACAAAATCAATTTTTAATCATTTCCCTGATTGGGCTCATCAGCTCTGTGGGAACATTGTAACCTGCTTGTTGTGCAAAAGCAACATCTGGGCTAAAACAATTACCCTTTGTTTGCTACAATATTCCTTAAATCTTTTTGCTTGCATAAAAAAAATGAAAACATGAAGACAAGATATTTGGATGTCTTTTTGTCCTTGATCAACATATATCCGAAAGTTCTTCTCGTGACGGGAGTTTAATGTTCCCCGGAATTTACGGTTTAACAGTACACATCCAAGGAATGTATTTTTTCAGTGAGATAAAAGTATCTGATTGTTTTAAAGATCCATTCAGCTGCCTAATTGTTCCATAGCTAACACATGGTATTCAAACAACCCACACATTACAAAAGCTCATTTGGGTAATCATGGGCGACTATTATTGCGATGGTTTACACTTTTCTAATACAAATGAATGGATTTTATCAAAATTTAAAAAAAAAAACTAAAAAGCTGAGTATGTGTGAAAAATAGTTGGTATGAATTGGCAAGGCGAGGCTAAGCATTTTGTTCTCTTAATAGGAAATGACCTCATTTACACTGGAGTAATAATTAGTACTGCTTCACTGACAGTTAAGAAAAAAAACTTTCCCAGTATAATAAGGCAGCATCTCCTTTGTTAGGAGATCTACATTGATTATTAACCCTTGCCAAGAAATTCCGAGTTTAACTCTACGTTCCACTGGGCTCCTGCTTGCAGGCGACAGATAAGAATAGCTGTTCTGGAACCCGTTGCCTCTCACCCAGATTTCCGAAGTTTTGCATCTGAGCTTTTAAGTGACAAGCTGAAAACACTTGGTGTCCCCTTTGAAGACACACGGAAAGCCCCCAGCACCCTACCCCACGGCCACCAGAGCCCCCGTCGGCCCCGGTCGGCCCCAGCTCTCCCCCGGTGGCCCTGGTCCCCATGTCCTTTTGAAGTTTATTGGCTTTGATTTTTGCTTGCGAGTCCCCCAACCTGCAGTTAATTCATAGTCAAAACAGCCCTGAGAAGGAGAAAAGAAGGTAAGGGAAAGTGAAGGCAGAGGGAAACTGTTCTTGATGGTGTTTGGGTCCAGGCCGAGGATACAGGAAGGAGATGGGAAGGAGCAGCCGGAACTCACACACACACACACACACACACACACACACACACACACACTCTTAAGGGATCCGCTGTTCAGTGACCTAACCACTCCTGAACTCACCGAGAGTGACAGCTAACGTGTACCGAGCACTTCCCGAGTGCCAGCCAGAGTCCCACACACTGACCTGCACCGTCTCACTCCCTCCTCACAGCACCCAGGGAGGTGACTACTGCTTTGATGTTCGTTCGTTGATGGGAAACTGAGGCACCAGCTGTGCAGTAACTTGCCCAAGGTTAAGAGCCGGTGGGTGGTGAGTGAGAGATCCAGGCCTGAATCCCGGGGGGTGTGGGGGGCTGATCCCGTGGCCCGTGCAGTGTCCCAGCGCCAGGCAGGCAGCCCCTCCCAGCACACAGCCTTGCAGGGTCCGGTGTCTGAGGCAGCCATGCTTGTCCAGTGTCCACTGAGCAGAGACACCCAACAGCCCCCACATCTGTGTCCTCAGGAGCACACACAGACCTTGGCATCGGTCTCTGCACATGGGGTCCTATCCCTCACCCCAAAATGGGAAATTCTGACCCAGGGCGAGGCAGAGAAGGAAGGCCCACACACTGTAGGCCAGTATTCTGAGGGCAGGAAGCTCAGACCAGATGCACATGCCTCCCACAAGGCTCAAGACCTGTGTCCCTGTGCACAAGTCCAAGAAGGGGGCACCCAGCTCTGCCCACGGGCCGTTTTCTCTGGCAGCCAGGTCCTGGCAGGCTCTCCCGATGTCTGGCCCCGGGGTCTCCCCCAGGTCCCAACCTGGCCCTGGGGTCTCCCCCCATTCAGGAGAATGCAGATCCCGTATCAGCCCAAGACTTCATGATACGGCAAATCTGAGACCACTCTGGCCCCCAGAGAGCAAATAACACAAAGAAGGAAAAAAAATCCCCCAAACTACAAATGCTTTCTAATTTATTACCACATGAATCAATATATTTATCCCCCTGCAGAACAGACTTCATATCATCACCAAGTCACAAGGTGTCTATGAAGTAGCTTCTCTTGAAGAAGACATGGGAAATACCTAGAAATCACAAAGTCCCTGTTTCCTCTTTATCTACAGTTACTGCAGGTAATGTTCTGTTCAGGTACTCTGCTTGGTGAACGTTGCTGGAATATTCAGCCATCACACAAAGCTGCACTGTCCAGTCTGATACCCACTGACCACATGTGGCCACTGAACACCTGCCAAGTGCCAGTCCACACTGGGATGAGCCCTAAGTGTAACGGGAGACGTCATGTGGGGAAGAATGTAAAATGTTTCCTTTACGTTCTTGATACTTTGTACCTGCTGAAATGAATATTCTGGATACATTAAAAATACAGTCTTAGGGGCGCCTGGGTGGCGCAGTCGGTTAAGCGTCCGACTTCAGCCAGGTCACGATCTCGCGGTCCGGGAGTTGGAGCCCCGCGTCGGGCTCTGGGCTGATGGCTCAGAGCCTGGAGCCTGTTTCCGATTCTGTGTCTCCCTCTCTCTCTCTGCCCCTTCCCCGTTCATGCTCTGTCTCTCTCTGTCCCAAAAATAAATAAACGTTGAAAAAAAAATTAAAAAAAAAATACAGTCTTAAAATCAACTTCACCTGTTCCTTTCAACCCTTTTTAATGTGGCTACTAGAAATTTAAAACTGTACGCATGGTTTGCATTTGTAACTTGTTTTCTGAAGCAGGTTGTTAAGAGAAAATGTATCATCATCAATACCACTCGAAATGTGGGTTCCAGGGATAATCTCTGAAGTCAAAATGAAAGTTCTACAAGTTTTTTTTAAATGTATTTCTGAGAGAGAGAGAGAGAGAGAGAGAGAGAGAGAGAGAGAGAGCGCTCAGGAGAGGGGCAGAGAGAGAGGAAGGCACGGAATCTGAAGCAGGCTCCAGGCTCGGAGCTGTTGACAGAGAGCTCGAGGCGGGGCCTGAGCTGAAGTCAGACGCTTAACTGACTGAGCCACTCAGGTACCCCAAAAGTTGTACAAGTTTTAACTGAACCACTATGGGATCTCCTTGACAGATGTTGCTTTTTTCAGTTCATTTACTTTTATCTGTACAAAATTGGTTATTCAAGTAATAATATGCTCACTTCTAGAAAATCTGGAACATGCACGAAATTACGAAGAAGAAAACAATAATAATCCATAGTTCTATCAGCTGGTGTGATTGCTTTGATATTTTGGTATATTTCTTCCTATTCTTTACTGCGCGCGCGCACGCGTGTGTGTGTGTGTGTGTGCATGTGCGTGCACACATGTGTAAGTTTATAAACACAGCTGAGAACACATTGCATGTGCATCCCTGACTTCACATGTCCTAAAACTTCAGGTCTCAAGTGTAAGTAGACACCATTTGGCCATGTGAGAACACAGGTCACTGGCCAAGGTGGCTGAGTATTACACAGGTATTACAAAGGGAAAGCATTAAGACAGGAAAAAGATAAGCCACATGCTGGGAGAAAAATATTAGCTGAAGACTGGTGTCCAAAATATACAAAGAACTCTTAAAATTTAACAACAAGTAACAAAACAGCCCAGTTAAAAATGGGCAAAAAATCTAGGGGTGCCTGAGTGGCTCCGTCAGTTGAGCGTCTGACTTCAGGTCAGGTCATGATCTCACAGTTCGTGGGTTCCAGCCCTGCATCAGGCTCTGTGCTGATGGCTCAGAGCCTGGAGCCTGCTTGGATTCTGTGTCTCCCTCTCTCTCTGCTCCTCCCCCTGCTTGCTCTCTCTCTCTCTCTCTCTCTCTCTCTCAAAAATAAATGTAAAAAACTAGTTTTAAATAAAAAAACAAAAACAAATAAAAATAAAAAAGGGGCAAAAAAATCTAGACGCCTCACCCATGGAGACATACACATGGCAAGTAAGCACAGGAGAGGATGCTCGACGTCATGGGTCATTGAGGGAATGCAAATTCAAGCAATGCACTACACACCTATTAAAACACCGGAAATCCAGAACACCGACACCACCAAATGCTGGCAAAGGCAAGGAACAACAGGAACCCTCACCCACCAGTGGCAGGGATGCAAAGTGGCACAGCCACTTTGGAAGACGGCTTGGCAGTTCCTTACAAAACTGAACACACTCTTCCCGCACAACAACCCACCAATCACACTCCTTGGCATTTGCCCAGAAGACCTGAAAACCTACGCCCACACAAAAACCTGCACACAGATGTTTACAGCCAGCTTTCCCCATGATGGCCAAAACTTGGAAGCAACCAGGATGCCTCTCAATGACAGAATGGACACACGGCGGCACATCCAGACAATGAAATAGTGCTCGACGACAGAAAGCGATGAGCTATCAAGCCACAACATGGTAGGACAGAACCATACATAGATATCACTAAGTGAGAGAAGCCAATATTAAAAGACAATACGCCATGTGACTCCAACTCTGTGACATTCTAGAAAAGGCAAGAGGAGACAGTGAAAAGCTCCGTGGTTGCCAAGAGGCGAGGGGGAGGGAGAGAAAAATAGGTAGAGCCCAGGGGATGTTCAGGGCAGAGGAACGATTCTGTACGAAACCCTAGTGGTAGGTACCTGTCATGGTGCCGTCGCCCAGCCCCACAGATTGTACGACACAAAAAGTGATCTTTTAACGTAAACAATGGACTTTAGTTACCGTTGGCCCATCGATTATAACAAACGTAGTGCACGCACATAAATGTTAGTAACAGGGAACACGTAGGTGAGGGGGATGTGGGGACTGTACTATCCACTCAAGTTTTCCATATACCTAGCACTACTCTAAAACACAAAGCCTATTAATTTAAAAAGAATACAGGTAACAGGGAAGGAGCAGCTTTGAGGAAGCCTGGCAAACTCCTCTCTCCGAGCTGCAGTATTTTTCCACTTCTGCAGACCCGGAACTCTCTCCAGGGTCTAGAGACTTAGACTCCTTCAGAAGCCCTCTGGCCACCACTTCTCTGATGAGTTGATGTCCAAAAACCTCCCGGAGAGTCTGCGCAAGGCTGTTATTCAACAAGTACGCTTAGAACTCGTCACAGATCCCCATGGCGGGACACCTCACTCAGCCCATTCCTTACTTCTATGCAGGTTTGACTTGTAATTTTTAAATTTTTTAATGCTTATTTTTGACAGAGAGGGAGACAGAACGCACACGTGGGGGGAGGGGCAGAGGGCGAGGGAGACAGAATCCCAAGCAGGCTCCACGCTGTCAGCACAGAGCCCGACACGGGGCTCGAACCCACAAACCGCGAGACCATGCCTTGAGCCGACGTCAGACGCTGAATGGACTGAGCCACCCAGGCGCCCCGTGCAGGTTTTTATTGTTGTTCTTGTTGACGAATTTTGCAAAATGAACTGGCATGTGGCTCCAGGGCAGAGTCGAGGCCAGGTCTCCACCCGCTTCTCAGGACACATCTCAGAGCAAGGGAAAGGATCTCCCGAAACTATGCCCACTCTTCAGGTGGGATATCCCCCCAAAGCCCCATCCTTGTTTCTTGCTTCCCCAACACAGAAACTCCAACGCCTCAGCGAGTACTGGTACGAATGGGACCCCAGACAGGGCTCAAAGTGACACCGGCCACCTCTCCGGCTGGAGCCCAGCAGGAACGGGGACAGTGTTGGGAATGTTACAGGAGGATGCGGCTTTTTCTTCATTCCTCACTCTGGGCATAAGATGCCATCAAAATGCTGCTGTCCTCTTGAACAGCCACCTCTAAACCATACTAAGTTTGCTCCAGCTACTGGTTAATGCCGGGGAGTCAAGGGCGGACTGATTCAGGGGCCAAGTAAAAATAGTTCACACTGTTTTCCTGCGATTCCTACAGTAACAAGAAGAAACAGTAACTGTCAAAAGCCATGGGCCCTCAAGTATCCCTCATCCTACAGAAAAAAAAAAAAAAGCACAGATGACAGAAGAAAAATAATAGGGAAATCCTTCAGGAACATGCACTCTGAGGGCAGAACCCACTGCAGGACATATAAACACAGGGGGAGAGAGACGCCCCCCGAAAGGCCTGATCTTTTCCTAGCCCGGCCTATTCAGCAGCCAGTGGCGGGTCCCCCGCTGTGTGTCTCATGGTAGAGATCCAACTCCAGAAAATTCAAACCTAACAATTGACAGAAAAGAAAAAAAAAAGTCCCTTCCCTCTCATCTTCCAAGATTTTCCATTTTGGTAAAGATTTTGTAAACATTCTTAGAAAGAGTATATTCTCCCTCCTCTGCCCACAGGTAACAAGGGATGGCAGATGTTTCAGAAACAGCACATTATAAAAAAAAAAATCCAATGTCACTAAAACCAGAATGGAAAATGTTTTATACATTAACAAACATTGTAATGAATTTGCACAACCTTAACCGACTGTATACCCAGCATAATGAAACGGTCTCCATCCTTTCAAATAAAAAATTACGTATTCTAGCGCATTGCTTTAGAAAAGCATTGTTCTTAAAAAAAATAAAAAAACCTGCATTTTCCCAGCTACCATGTAATTTGTGAGATGCATTTTTAAATGTTCTGCAACAGCAGCGGCTGCATCAGTCAGATGATACCGATAGATAATTCACCAAACCGTCACATGATCTTCCATCAGTCCAAAAGACGCGAATATATTGCCACAAGCTTTGGGAATAATGGGTGCACCTGTTTACGGTGTCACCTCTGTTTGCTAATTGTCTCCTTGAGCTACATTTTACTTCTAATGCATTTATTTTTGACAGGCAGTGTCTATTTAGAAATCACATTACTTCAAGTGCAATTGTTCTTTTGTCTATCAAGTAAATGAAGTGTTGTTATACAGATTTCAGGTTCTGATTAGTAAAGTATCAGAGACCCAAAAAGGTCAATCAGTTATTTACCTGAGGTAATAGAAGGATGACAGACATCTTGAATATTCTCCAGCTCATGCTATAGGCAATTTCATGATAATTACTCAACTCAGTGTAACTTAAATACATAGTTCGGGGGTGCGGAGGCTAAAAAGGCACACGCAGAGCGCGTGTCGTGAGACTGGTGTCCGTGCAAAATGGTAGGCAGTTGGGTCTTGTGTTTACATGCACGGGTATCACCAAATCAAATATGCAGTCCCTAGAAATGCAAACAAGTGTGCCAAACGAGTGGGTGGGTGGCTGGGTGTATCTATCTACTGTCTTGAATGCATTCTCCCATTAAAATAGATATTTTAAAACCGTCTTCAAATCCTCTGACTCTTCAGGTCTGATCTGATGAATTAGTTCAGATCAGTGTGAAGGTAGTTACAAATGGAAACAAACAACAACAACAACAACAACAACTGAGAACAACTATGGAAACATAAATGGAACTGTCTGTGAAGGCCAGAACCTTCTAGGACCAGGATTGCCTTGGACTTCCCCTCTAGAGCAACACAGAGCCAGCTGCCTCCACGGACGGCCCTGTGAAGGCCAAGCCAGCGGACTCGCCAGCGGTCTATGGCATCTAAATGTGTACGAGGAGAGGCCAGGGACTGACTTCCCATGAGTGCAAGTGAGAAGCCATGAACGGACTCAGGTTAAACAACCAGAAGACGTCCCTGTTGGAAGGAAGAGCATAACCTGAGTGCCAACTTGTTTCCTGGTGTTCACATCCAAACGTCTACGTCTCAAGTACCCTCGAATTATTCCTATAGGTCATCATCCACCTGACTTTCTGCCTCAAAAGCAACCCAAACATGAATCATAAAGACAGTTCTATATTTAGGAGTCTCTTGTCTCCTAAGTGGATCACCTACAATTTCTTTTTTATTCCTCCTGATCTCTGTAACCATGAGTTGCAGGATTCTCTCTCCCTCCCTGCCTGTGCTAACCCCGATCCTTGTCTGACGCCATTAAACCATCCCCAGCGTCGCCTCTGGCTGAGCACCAGGCCCACGGCCACTGTGCCCACCGGGCCTTGCACACGTGGAGCCTCTCACTGCGTCGTGGTGCTCAACGCGCCCCTCTCCCGACACCCACCTTGTGCAGGCCTGTGCAAGGTGGCCACCCCAGGCTTCAGGAGAATTCCAAAGACCACCGCTACTCCATACACTTGCCAAAAGAAAGAGACAGGAAAAGCCACGCTCCCCTTAAGTCACATTCTAAATTGGCTCCCTGGAGCATTCCCTACCTTGTTCACTAAAGACTGTGTGTGTTTCCTCAGTGTTTAGCATATGCGATGTAACCTGAGCAGGACTCACAGTGTACCACTAGTTGTTCTCCAAAGTGTTTTCCCATCAGGACCATAATTATATGCAAACTACTCAGAACCATTCGCAAACATGTTCTAAGTGTTCACTAGGATTATTCTGCCACCTGAAAGGAGGAAAGAGGGGGAGTCACATGAACCCTTCCTTGGGGACCCCAAGGCCACTGAGACGGGGGAGCCCTAATGCACCGAACCACAGACTATCCTCAAGAAGCAAAACCTCCGCGACATTTTCTCCTGGAGCGACGAGGAATGTCCTTTTCATTCTGCAATTTATTTCAACTCTAAGTACTCTAATCATGGGAAGTACTTTTTGCTTTTTAAACAGCCTGCTTGTTTTCACAGGTCAAGAGCATAAATAAAACAGTCAAGTTGGAAACTTGGAAAGCTCGTTTGCAGGAGAAGGAAGTCGTTATAGATCGTCCATTTGCTCAGACACCAGGCAGCTCTCAGGAGGCAGCTTAGCCGTGTGTGAAAGCCAGACCCCTCGATGGCCAGCACTTTCTGGGAGGGTCGAGAGGCACCCTGTCCTCTTATCTAGGGGGAATTCGTCTTGCAGAAAAACTGAGAAGTTGCCAGAACTGTGCAGGGTCGATACTGTAAGGTTCTAACACAGGTTAACCTCCAAGCCAAGGATTAAATCACGGTAGGCTGAGCGGTGGACCGATACCAGGGGCCGCAGATGCATGTCTAAGCTGTGCCTGGGTCACCTGAAATGTAAGTATCCTGAAGTGCTGGCCATGAAATGTACTCATGTCACCACTAAAGGGGCTCCTGATGAATGAAATTGAGTGCCTATCAATTGCAATACAGAACCCAAACCCTAGTAGATCATTTCTCAATTGCAGAGAATCTCAGGAAAATGAGATGCCTTGAAGCCAACATATCTAAGATGGTTTATATCTTTATGGAAGGAAGGAAGAGAGGAAGGAAGGAAGGAAGGAAGGAAGGAAGGAAGGAAGGAAAGGGGGGAGGGAGGGAAGAAGGAAGAGGGAGGGAGGGAAGAAGGGAGGAAGGGGAAAAACCACTATCCATTTTTCCACATAGACATCACATAGGTGCACCTATCATGAGGAGCATAGACCATAAACACATAAATTGTGTTCACTTGTAGATCACACACACACACACACACACACACACACACACACACAATTACTGATGAGGCTGATGAAGAAAACAAGACTCACGCATGAAGCACCATAAAAACTCACTGTCAATACCAGGGCCATTGGAGCAGATAGGACTAGAGTAGGGGTCTACTGGAGGGAAAAAATCCTGGGACAGCTTCAAGATATGGTGATTACTTCCTGCGCCTGAATGAAGACAGAAAGAACGTCATGGCATATTTGGGGCAATACCAAGGAGGTGTGGGGGGAGGGGGTCCCTGCCGCCACAGTGCCAGGCAGAGAACAAACCAAAAGGGCAGGCCTCGTGGCAGCTAAAGACCACAATCGGCCACCAGGCCACATTTTTATTGCTACCTTCGCTTCTATTTTTTTTTTCTTTATTCTGCATGTGCTAGAAGAGTCCCCGCCCCCTCCCTTTCTTTTTATCAAACATTCCTAATGTAGTGATAAAATGAGGAAGAATGAAAGATTATTATAAAACAGGACTTTTATGGCTAGCGTCTATGGAACAGTCACACTGTTACATATATTTTCTCTAAGTAATCAGGAATGTATTGGTATTTTGAAATTATGTATCTCTAATAACACAAAAGTACTTAAGAACAGAAATAGACAGTAATGGAAAATGCAGTGAACTGTTGACAACATATAGAATTTCTGAAAATAATTTGCAGAGAACAGCACAGCAGATGAGTCAAAATTTTCACAAAAATATTTCTTGCCTCCGATAGTCCAATGTAATTCATTTTCTATCTCTGTTCATTAATCATTGTTAAAATTAGTGATCCATTTCTTCCACTCTGCCATCTGCACTCAGCTTCGTAACAAACATGACACCTTCCTGCATAATAAAACCTGACAACTACTAGGATGCATTTCCAAATAGCTTTCTGCATATTTGCACCTCTATAACGGATTCCGTTGTCAGACAAAAGTGGATTATTTAACCAGAGTTCTTTCTTTATCAATTCTGAACACAGACGTGTGCGAGTGTGTATGTGTGTGTGAAAATACGATCAAGAAAAATCCGTTAATTTTAATTAAAATGAACTTGTCCTTCCTTAAGTAGAAGGTATTTTAAATCCAGGTATATGCCAGCCAAGATCGCTCACCAGGAGCACGGTTGGGAGTACTGTGCTTGATATATAAAGTTTACGTAAATAATGTGTGGTTTCATCTTATAAACTTTTCTAATAAAAATGATCTTGACATTCCAACCTCCTTTAAAAAAAATTTCATTTTAATATCCTGCTTTATTTTGTTTTTCAGTCTTTGATCACAGAATTTCAAATAAATACTTTTAGGGAAAGACAAAACAATCAAGGAGCAGGGAGATACAGACGAGAACACCAATGAATAATTAAACACATGCCAGGCATTCCCTTGGGGAAGCCACCACTGGGTCCAAACCGCAGGGAAGCTTCTTGGTCCTCCTGGATGGCATGCCATGTGGTGCCAATCAGTCTGACGGTGATGAGGGCAGAGATGAATAGCTACACATCGGGACCTTGTCTTTACCCTTTGACAGAGCAGCCTGGTAGGAAGAAAATCTGTGGGCTTCCAAGAAAAGACTGTGCACTTGAATGGCAGAGCAGCCCTGCCTCCCTGCAGCCAGCCCGGGCTGAGTCGGGAGTGGAGGAGGTGATACCAGGGAGGCCCAAGGTAAACAAAGGCGACCTGTATTCCTTCACTCTTTCTGCCCACTCGCTGCACCTCCTCTGAATATGGGAGCCCTCACTAGCGACTCCCCAGTCCTCGAGAAACACGTTCCCAAGCCGTCCTGCTCCCCCCCTGCATGCATCCCCCAGCACCTGCCCAACTCCGTGCCAGGGAAGACCGGGGGCTGTATGAAGGTGCCTCGACACTGGAAAGGCCCCAGAGTTGCTCGCCACATGGCAGGAGAGACAAGACGCATGCAGATGTCTCGAAACCAGGACAGTGACGGGCACCGTGACAAGGGAGAACCGCACAGGGGAACTTCATCCTGACCGGCCACAGGTGGGGGCTGGAAGAATACTCGGGGGAGGCTGCAGACACAAAGTGGCACCCGAGCGGATCAAGACGTCAATAAGAAAGTCAAAGGGGAATAGGATCCTGGCCGCGGCAGACGCACGGGCTGGTGGCAGGGCAGCACCAGGGCGCCTGGGGAATGTTCGCACTGGGCCGAGGGCCTAAGTGATGCAAGGCTGCAGTGGCCGGTCCCACCTCCAAGGGATAGAGACACAGGCACGGGCACAAGGGGGAGGCTGCAGAGGTAGCAGTCTGAAGGTGCAGACAACAAGTCACGTGCAAAGAAAGCCAAACACAGCAGCACCAAGAACACACAGCCTTATGATAAATTGTACTTTCTTTGAAATTGAGGGAAGGGCTGTTTAATGACTGTTGGTCAATGAATCTGCCTCTCTCTGTCTCTCTCTGTGTCTTTGTGTGTGTGTGTGTGTGTGTGTGTGTGTCTCTCTCTCTCTCTCTCTCTCTCTCTCTCTCACACACACACACACACACACACACACGCCTATTGACAGAGCAGAACTTTTTGTTTAATCCCTCTGGTTTATCTTTCTCTGTCCTCGCAGCCTGGTGTGGAGCTTGGAGCGGATCCCCTAACTAAGCCTGATTAGAATGAGAACAGTCAAAAGACAAACTTTGCAAAAATCAAGGTTTAAAATAGAAATAGCAACTGACCCTCAGCTGCACTGCTGCCGGCTGGGACAGTGACAATAGCGACTCTTTTGTTAAACTTTCCTGTGAGACGTGCTCACCAGACGGGGGTGGGTGTGTGTGTCTGTCTGTCTCATATATGAGGGAGTGGGAGAAAGGTTTTAAAATAGCCACGGCTTAAAAAAAATTAATCGCAAATTACCATTCACCCCTTAGCAGCCAAAATGTCTGCTGATTCATTTAACATATACAAAATCCAAAGCTTCCCTATAAATATTTCAGAACCTGAAACCTCCCATTTTGTCCCTGGCCCTGAACAATAACACGCGCACACACAGACACACACACACACACACACACGCGCGCGCGCACACACACGTACGTGCGGGGGGAGGGGGGTGCAGGGGAGGGTAAGGGAGGGTGTGAAACCCCCTCCCCCAGGCATTGTCTTCCAGCCCCCAGCTCCTGTAGCCTGGAGTTTCCTCTTCCCTTCACATGCCTGCATCCTGACACATTCAATTTCAGGTTATCAGCACATCTGAATTATAGAATACTGATGGGGATAGAGGGCAGGCCTCTCCGGGCTGATTAGCACCATTTAAGAAAGCTTTCGCCAGCCGGCTTCATTGGCTGGGAGCGCCACCATGGTGGGTGGCCTTTCTGTATTAGAAGTCAACATGAAGCTGTCTCGTTTGAATTAAATACGGACAAAAAGAAAGATCTGATTATGCTTATTCATAGCTAACCTTTCAAGTTCACCAGGCTGCCAAACTTGGAAGTAAAAACTGAAAGTTTCTGTCCTGTGTTTCTGGATTGTTGGCTATTCTTATTTTCTCCTGCAGTTTCCCAGTGAGTCTGAATCGTGTGCGTGTGTGTGTGTGTGTGTGTGTGTATAAATTTCTGCCTAGCCCACTCTGCAGAGTTTCTTTCTAAAAAGATGCCTCAGTAAGGATTCAGGGAAAAGCTTTTAACTTAGTTAGAGACAGACAACAATGGAAAGTCAAAGTCTGATTTTAATCCATAATTATATGAAAATAAACACACGCACACACACAAATTTGGCTATAGGAGACTTCTTGCAACAGAATGAGTAGCTGAAAATTTGATTAGCACAAATAAATTTCTGACATGGGGCTGAGTGGTGCAGTGATTCAGAAAAGACCTAAACGTACAGAAAACTGGAACCACTGAGTTGAGAATAATACCCTCATTCATGGTAGCGTTTACCTTTATATCTTCACTTTCACAGATACGCACACACCCCATTATTTTTAATTCCCCTCCTTCCTCAGCATGGGCAACTCCTTCAACACCGAGTTAATAAAAGGAGCGGGGAGTCTCGGGGAGTTCACGGGGAGGGGGGGGCGGGGGGCCCATGGCGGACTCCACAGGAGGTGGTACCAGAGTGTGGGTGACGGCCAGGGGCAGGCACCGCTGGCTAGGCTTCTGTCCCGGGGCCAGGCTCTCAGACAGGAAACGCAAGCAGTAAATGCCTTCTGGAACGGTAAAGCTGCGGACCACCTCTGGCACCCCTGTAACCCGCCGGCTCTGGTTCCATTCAGTTCAGTGTGACGTACGTTTATTGAGCACGTCCTGTGTGCCACTCGCAGTGCTACATCCTGGGTTTCAAAAAGGAAATGCCACGTGCTCCGCACACACCACCCTCCTCCCCATCTCCTCCTTCCTCCACCCTGCTCTGCCCATCTACAGGCCACGGGGATGTTTTCCCACGTACCTGTCCACCTTGCGGGTCCTCCCCACCAGCCTCCCTCTGAGCGCCCTCACCTGACAGGGTGGCCCGGCCCACCTCCCTTTGCAGGTCATTCCCACAGGGCCAGTCAGCCCCTCAAGGACGGAAACCACAACCCATCCTCCCTGGAGTCCCCCCATAAAGTCTCGAATAGAGAATCAACCAACCCCAGCCAGCCATCCGTACGCAGGAAAGGGGGCAGACTGTGCGCATGGCAGTCAGGGCAGAGTTGGGCAGTCACCTCCCCGAGGCTCCCACCACGTGCCCACCAGTGCAGGGAAGTGGCACCCCAGCCACCCTGGGCCCCTCTGAGCACCACCCGCAACGAGACACATCCAGTCCCTGGCCGAGCTGCATCTCCAAGACCGCCACCACTGCGGAGCCCCCCGCCCCAGGCAGCGCAGGGCTGGCAAAGAAGCACGAGGGTCCTTGCTGCTCATTCCCACGGGGCCCCTGGCCCACAGCCCTGAAACACTAAACACAAAACACAGCCAATCGCGAGGCACCCGGAAGGGTGTCCCGGTGGCCTCTGAGTCAACACAAGGCCTATACTTCGACCCCGTGTCTGCCCAAAGCGACCCTGCACGAGCGTCTCTGTCATTGTGAACCCTCGGGAAAACCCGGTGGCACAGCTGGAGGACTGCCGCTTTCCCAGCGGCCCTCACGGACCTCTGTCCTGGGCAGCCACGGTGGCAAACGGGCAGCCAGGCTCAGCCCTGTCCCCGGGGCTCTCTCTGCTGAAGGAGGAGGGGTGCTGGGCTCAGCGCTCTTATTTGTGTGTTGCGGGCTGGTAGAGTTTTTCTTTGTGAAACACCCCTGTCGCCACCTAAATAAACCAAACCCACGTTTCTGAAAGGGGTGAACTACATTTCTCGTTGCTAGCTTTGAACCTGCAGACCTCCCACCGTGCCAGTAATTGCATTGCCGACCAGACGCAGAAGTGCACCCACAAGCAGCATGAAACGCCAGGGGTGGGTGGGTGGGTGCCAATACAACATGCACCCAGGATGTGCCTGGCACGCACCTGCCTCCCTGAGCCCCGGCCCTCCCCTGGGTGGGGGGCAGCCCAGGGGGGTCAGTGAGCACTCGTCACCTTTGCTCCTGGCAGCTGTCCCCACACTGCGGTGACAGACCCCCTTCACGGTTTCTGCTGTGTCTCGTGCCACCTGGACTGTTATGTACTTAATACTTCTCTTTAAATTAACTTTAAATCAACGGGCTTTTTTTTTTTTTTTTAACTTAGCCTCACCTTAAGCAATAACATCTGTGAAATCACAGCTAGGATGTGCCGGTTATATTTTTCTAATAGGTCTTAAAATACCCAACTGTTAAAACGTTAAATGTACGTACCATCTAAAATAGTCTCATGGAGTGCAAGCCACATTTGGAGAGGCTTCAGGAAGCACAGCCTGACTGGGGGGTAAATAGAGGGGCAGAAGCCTGAGGTGGCACGGGGCCACGCGGGGTCTGTCTCTTGTCCGTCTCCAGAGCCTGGCTCGTCTGTGGGCACCGAGGGCATGGCTGTCCAGCTCCCATGCCCCGCTCCCTTGGGAGCCTGGGGCTTCTCGATTCACTAGAGACCCTGCCTAAAGTGTGGCCCGGCTGGTGGTTGGGGCGTGATTTCCTAACAAAAACCCTCACCCTGTCACTTTCCAACCTAGAGAAGGACCCTCAAGAGCAACAGTGAGTGTCCAACGAATTTCCTCCTGAGTCTATCCAAAACTCACCACCAGGGGTTTATCTTCACTGCCAAGAAAGCTCTCCTGGAGAAAAGCAAACAGCCCGCACAACAGTACAGCTGGCCTTGTGCTTGGACCACTGGCCGGCCGCCTCCCAGCACCTCACGATGATCACACAACTGTGACTCTTCCGTCCAAAAAACCTGCCAACGGAGGCTTTGCGGCAAGGAGGCGGCAGACGATTACCCCAGCCGGCAAAGTCTAAACACAGACTTGAGCGACTCCACAGAATCTTTCCTGGGCATGAGCAACGGCCGTGCTCCTCCCCGACCTGGACAGGAAAACACCCAACGCGCCACGTGGGTGGGGCAGACATTTTACTGCCACTGACTCGTGGCAGTAAGGATGGATGGAACTCTTCCGAATTCCTGTTCAAAATAAATGCATTTACGACAACTGAGTCACTGGTACGTGTTCAATACCCCAACGATCAAATGGCAAGCTGCCGAAAAAAGTAAAGTAAGTAAACTCTAAAAAAGGTAAAGGTGAGGGCTCCTGGGTGGCTCAGTTGGTGACACGTCCGACTCGTGATCTTGGCTCAGGTCACGATCTCATGGTTTGTGGGTTCAAGCCCCACGTCGGGCTCCGCACTGACAGTGTGGAGCCTGCTGGGAATTCTCTCTCCCACTCTCTCTGCTCCTACCCCACTTGTGCTCAAACTGTCTCTAAAAATAAATAACAAAACAAAAAAAAAATTTTTTTTAAAGACAAATGTGAAAAGTATCTAATGACCATCATCTTTCCTTTTATATTTTAACCAAACAATTCAGCCAGTAACACAGCTTCTTGGATCTAAAGGCTTGTGGTGCAGACTCTGGGGAAAGTTCCAGAGTATACACATGGTAGGGGTACACTTCCGGTCTTGGAAAAGCCATTCCCATACTACATGTCCTAAAGCAGTGGTGCTCACACTTTAGCTGCATCCGAATCTCTTGCAAGACCTCAAAACTCAGACTGCGGGGCCCCACCCACAAAGTTGCTGATGCCATGGGTCTGGGATGGGTCCTGAGAATCTGCATTTCTTCTTTTTGTATATAAAAATTTACATATATATATATTTTTTTTAAGTTTATTTATTTATTTTGAGAGACAGAGAGAGTGAGAGAGATCAGCACGGAGCCTGATACAGGGCTCGAATTCATGAACCATGAGATCATGACCCAAGCCGACACCAAGAGCCGATCACTTAACCAACTGAGTGACCCAGGTGCCCCGGAAATCTGCATTTCTAACAAGCTCCCAGGTGATGCCAAGGCTGTTGATCCAAGACCACACTTGGATAATCACCGCCCTAGGCAATCTCGGGACCCGGCTGCGGCATTGTTTTTATAAGGAAAAGACCGCGCCCCGCTCCCCAATACATCACGTTGAAAATCTGAAATTTCTGATCACCAGAAGAGTGTGAGGTCTTTTCTCTTTAAGGTGTAATCACCCATATATGAAAGCATCAGAATATAAATGATGCAGAAAAAGCAAAGACATCGGATGCCTGTTCCTTTTCCAGGCAAAGTCACCACCACCACCACCACCACCACCCTGCAAAAAATAAAATGAAATAAAGCAGAGCTTGAGTAGTTACAAGATTCTTTCAGAGTTACACCCAGAAATAACATAGGTTTCAGGTCATTGGCCTGTCTTTAAACAAATTACCAGAAACCTATAATATTTTTAATGGTATACTTATTCCAGGGTGACAGTAAAAAAATAAAACATTTTAAGTTACTATAAATGACCTATGTACAAAAGGGCTAGCAATAGAAAAATATACAGATGGTGCCAGTCTATTGGGAAGACTGATGAGGAATGATGGTAACCCCGCCATCGTACTTTCAACTGGATGTGTATGTATTTTGCCAGAAAGACCCCTAGAAACACACCTCACCCCTCCTCCCAAAGGAACCGTCAGGATCCTGGGCTGTATCTGGTTATCGGGGACACTTGCTCCTCAGTGAGACGAGGAGGAGGAGGGAGCTGGTTTTGGTTTTAAAGCCCTTCTGTCACAGAGTCCCTGGAAGTGGCTTGAAAGTGAGTTGGGTTTGTAAGGTGGGTGGGTGACACGGTCGCGTTTCTCCTATTTGCAGCCACCAGTGACGTTCCCATGGCTGACAACTTCCAGATAACCCAAAAAATGGCCAAACTCCTTACTCGCTGACATGATATTCAGGGTGTTTATATATATATATATATATATATATATATATATATATATACACATATACACATGGCGCACCTATACGTGTGAGGACTACAGAGAAGACGGGGAAGGAGACTGGAGGTAAAGGAGGACGAGCCACACTCAACAGCAGAAAGAGACTGTGACCGCTCCTTGGTTCTGAGAGGGTCCAGGGACACTCACTCTGTACGCTCGACCTCATCCAGGTCAAAGATGGCATCCTGGAAATGACGTTCACCTAACTTCAGTCTTCTGGGCTCCAGAGTCTGAACAAAGAAGACACAGGCCCAGCGCTGACTCGGAGCAAGCACCCCCTCCACGCACATGGCGGATGGGTGTGCCCAGTGCAGCCTCGGCTAGCTGACCATACGCTGGCCTCGCAGTAACCACCTTCCCTCCCCACGAATCTTAGCCCCGCCTGGGAGACAGGCCAGCAACTGCATCAGGGCCCAGGGTATTCTCCAGCACCATGCTGTTTAGTTCTCGGCTGTAAACACAGTCAACCTAAAGCCGGTCAGCTGCTGGCCACATGGTGGTAATGAGCCCAAGAGCCCGGAGTTCACAATTATTTCAGATTTACTCTCTTCCTGATCTTTCATTTTATCAGCAAAACATCCTCTTGGCCGTGGGTATTCAGCTCAAACCTAAGATGAAGAGAAACGCAAGAAGAGTCCGCAAAAGGCATGGCGTATGAAAGGAAAATATTCAGACCTCAGCCTTGGCCTTGACCTTTTACTGTCTTTTAACATTAAACATTTGCCCCACCTTCGAAAAGATAAATGTGGCTTTTGATGACAGCCAATGTTATCTGAGGATTAAAATAGCCCTCTTGCAGTGCTCAACATTAAAGTCTTCCGCATTTGCAAAATTGCAAACAGATGCAACTCAAGTACCTGCAAATAATCTGCCAAGACCAATTTCAAAAGGGAGATTTCAAAATATGTGGAAGTCATTAGGACATGTATTATTTTTGCAATGAATAGGCGCCAGGAGTGTCTCAAGGAGCAGATGGGTGCTACTTTGTTTATAAAAGATCAACAGAATATTCGGCTGTAAATGAAGACATATAAGCTATATGAAACAATTATGGTAAAATGGCGAACATTTCAAAGCTAATTGTAATGGTCTTTTAAGATCTGAATTCCTCATTTCTTACTGCATGCTAAAATATCATTTTAGTTTTGGGTCTTGATTGATATAATTACCAAAATGACAGAAAATTAAAGTAAATGCTGTCAGTTTTACTGTTGTAAATGTTGTCACTTTATCACTTGTTTACAGTGGCACCAATACTGATAAATGAATATTTTTCAACATGAATAAAAAATGTGACCTCCGTCTCCCGGAAATCTTCAAAAAGGACGGCCCCAAACGTGAAGAACCCAAGCAGACAGAGTGAACCTCAAACTGCATTATAACAGAACTCCAAATCGCCTCTCTCTCACACGTGCCCAGCTTCAGAGAGCTCCTGTTGCTAATAAAAATCCCCACAGTATCACAGAGGAAAAACAGAGCCAGTAAACATTCGCCCTCACCCAGGTCTCTCTGTATGTCTGTGTCACCGCCCAAGCCGGACTGAGTTAAGCCCCTATTCTATTTTCCTGTTTTATATTGGTAATCATGTGAATTAGATAATTACTCATGGAAAATGTGATTAAACATACGTCGCTATTGCCAATACCGAATCATGAAGAAAGGGCATTTCTGCGAATTGCTTTTAACATAAATAGCAAACTGGGCTCGTAAAAAATGTCCAATTAAGCCAATACCTAATGATAGATGGGCTGGTCCTATAACTTGCGAAGATGCAAATCGGATGCAGGAAAAATGAGGACTCGTGTGAGGCATCCGGGATCTCCATTCCCGCACAAAAGCCTTCTTTGCCGGGGATGCTTTCAAAAATCTCACTAACTCCTCCAAAGTTGAGACTCCTCTCTTTCCCTTTCCCTACAATCAACTTTCCGGGGGCCTGAAATTCCGTGTGCTGCGGCAACACGCTCGCCACATGTATAAGCTGGGGAGCGAGGAAGGAAGGAGAAGAGAAACAGGCATGGGCTGGAGACACGGGGCTGGAAGGGGGAGCTCAGAGGCGGCTGCCCCAGAAGGAAGCAGGGCAGCGGAGGCCACGACCAGCTGGCCGGCCCGGGGAGGCTCCCGCCCTCTCCCTGGGGCCAGTGTCTCCTCTTGATCCCAATCTCACACCCCCCGCCCGCCCCCAGCGAGGAGGCCACGGCCAGGGAGGCTGCCGCTGGCAGCATTTTCCTTCTCCCCTTCCCTGACTCACCAGCCCTGCTTTTCCGTAAATCTTTAAGCCGAGCGCACATATTCTCCCGTGACAGGGTCCATGCAGACGAGGATCTGCACCCTACAATCACTGATGAAATTTGTATTGACTCCAAAATCAAAAGTAATGAGAAGAAAATTGGTTCACAGCCTGACCCGACAGTTCCAGACTGCTGTACCGAAGGTGCAGAAAGACATTTTTTTATTGTCTCCAGATTTCAATTAACGACATCGAGCTCCCCCGTCCTCCCATTATTAGTTTGAACAGAAGATCAGATTTAAGAAGTTTCACTAAATTAATTACTGTAATAGTATCTTGCATTTCTGGAAAACCTTCCTGTTTTGTAAGGGGAAAGGATCCCTCTTATGAACTGTGGGCGACGAGGAGTCCCCCGAACTGAATGAATGCACCCTAACATATGTTCTGTAGGTGCACGTATGTGCTTCTGTGCAAAACCGCACATGCGTGTAGGACACGCCAACTCTGGGCAGGGTCATGGAATCCTAGACCGTCACGGCCGTAATTATGTCCCCGCAAAGATTTCTTGTTAGATTTTAGTGCCAAGCTAGAAGGTCTTTTTCTCACTACCCCCAGCTCTTAAGCCGTATGGCCCCCCAAAATTAATAACAACAGTAACCCCACAATCACCCTGAAAGCCATGAAGGAGAGCTATCCTCTTTTGAATGAAAAGAGAGAGAGAGAGAGAGAGAGAGAGAGAGAGAGAGATTATATCCACAGACACTATCATTGCCCCTATCTTGAGTAAAAATGCAAATTATGCCACACGGTGCTAAATTATTCTGGGATATTTCATAATGTGAATTAATACCCACTAGAGGCTAAGCCGAGATCATCAAACTCATTTCACATAAGACAACGAATTTAACCACCCGTGACTCAATGAGTAAGAAGTTAACACGCTACCCAGCAACACTAACCACTCCAAGGTAAATTGTCTTTAAATAAAATAACCCATTTTAAAGACTTTTCCGTCCGGGGCTAACTTTCCCAGATCCCACCAGATGGCAGAACATTTCATGCTCAGGCTTTCAGTTTGTACGATGATGAAAATGATTTCTGTGGGGATCAGGCTGTATCTAGTCACCATCTTCTATCAAGACTAAGTAAAATCCTGTTTCAATAAAGTGAAACCAGAGAAACAAAAGCATTCTGGTCCTTCGCAATCTCTGCACAGTTGGGTTACCGACTCCTTGTTAGCTAAAACAAATGTCACATTTTCAGTCCACATTTGAAGGTCCACATTCCAGAGGAGGTTTTAGCAATTTCTTTCTTTCTTTCCTTTTTTTTTTTTTTTTTTTTTTTTTTCCCAAAAAAAAAAAAAAAAAATTTAAAAAAACGTTCCGGAAGGGGCAAAAAAAAAAAAAAAAAAATCAAAATCAAAGGATCTCTACCCCAACGCCAAATGTATCCCTAATGCACTTGAACAATAGGCGGGCTGTGTTCCTACCCTGGAATAACACCGTCCATATGAATCCTAGGAATTTAGTGT
This sequence comes from Herpailurus yagouaroundi, assembly GCF_014898765.1. NCBI lineage: Eukaryota > Metazoa > Chordata > Mammalia > Carnivora > Felidae > Herpailurus > Herpailurus yagouaroundi. The sequence continues at coordinate 8,717,970 of NW_024412425.1, forward strand.
ATCTGACAGTTTCTCTCAACCACCCATAACATTCTTTCCTGTCTCATTGGAGCTGGCAAAGGAGAATTCTGTAATTGAGTGGTACAGAACATGTGCCCTCCTTGCTAGAAGATGACAGATGGATTATAAAAACTTCAAAGCGGAGCATTTGCGGCACCAGGGGAGAGATAGTGGGTATTTGAACTCTCCGTCTTTACCCAGGAGACAATGGCACTCTGACATGGAGCATATATCAAGGAATGGTGTAACTAGATAGACATAATCTTTCTTTTCACTAAGTATTTAACATTCTGTTAGGAACAAGTTTCAGCCCCGCTAAAGTGCAACCCATCTTCCTGCTAATCGTCATAGAGCAATGGTGACACACACCCCCCCCCCTTCAATTGTGGTTAAATCAGTTCTTTTGCAAACTGATTTTTTTTTTTTTTTTTTTTTTAAGAACAGGAACAGCTTCTGCTGTAGAAATTAAACATCGGGTTGGGACTAGTGTCGTTTCTGACTCACTAATCTGATGAGGCTTTTATTTGCAGTGCGTGGTCCCCTTCTCTATGACTAAGGAAGGGCTCGCATACATGGCTCATGGCTCATGGGCCACCAATTACCCAGTTCGAAGCGCAGCCATGACTCACCTGAGCCCAGCTGAGGCTGTCGCACCACCCCTCCTGTCCCCAGAAACCAAGCTTCTCCGCTTCTCCCTTCCACCCCCACCCAGACAGGACACACACAAGCACAGCCAACTGGTGGGAAAGTCACAGCTTCTGAATGATACGGTCCTTCGCCTTTTCTTGGTCCTCTGGCCCCACATTTCAGCTGCAAGAGCAAATCAAAACAAGGCAGAAACACAATTCATGAGCAATTATTAGAATCTGAGCTCTGCAGTGTAGCATGAGGGCAGGGGACTGGCTGCTATCAATATAGCCCTGATGACAGATCGAGTCCGCGGCCCCGAAATACTGCTCCACACTGAAGCCCCAACTGCGAAATGACTCGCACTGATATGATGAATTATAAGCCCAAAAAAACCTTAAATTTTCTATGTCTCTTAAAATTTTGATAGAGACATAAAATGGCTTATAGAATTCTAATTATAGCAACAGACTTCAAAAAATGTCTCAATGTCAGAGATTAGTGAATCAAAGGCACATTTTTTAAATCAATTCTTGCTTCTGAATATTAACAGTATTTATCATTCGTACTGCCCTCTGGAAACACCAGCTAGGATCCCTCTCCACATTTGACGAGGAGGGTCTCCCTGCGGTTATGAGGCTGATCAAATGAAGGATCCCAAGGGGTGAAGGTTTGCCTACGGGGCAAAAGTCCCACTGGAACAAGCACTGGGCGCGTGACCCAGTAACCGATGCCCAGTCTTTCCAGCTCCCTGCTGCCCATCGTCATCACCATCATCTCAAAATACTCTCTACCTTCTTTAAAGTACTACAAAATAAATGGAGTTTAAATTAAATTACTTTTAGGAGATCACGGCAATTTTTTAAAATAATTAAATATGCTCTAAATATTTCCACTGTAAAGAATCCTTCTCTTCTACCCTGCCTATGTAGGCACAATAAAATACTTTGAAAACTACCTAGCTGATTCATCTGGGATCTAAGCAAACACGAACCCGTCTCGGTCTCAAGACCACCTCGACACCTCGGCCATACCATTACGCAGGAAAGAGGCACCTTTATGCTTGACTGTTGATGCCCCAGGGACAGATGTCCCAGACTTCATGGGTTGTGTACAGTTGTTTCTTCCCAAAGAAAAGAGGGACACTCGTCTCTCAAGCTTATTTCATACAGGCAGGCAGAAAACGCATTCAAAGTCCATTTTCACGAACCTTAATTCATGCTGTTGGCATGAAGGAGATGGTGGGGGCAAGAGCCTCACGGCTCCAGCCTTCGGCACGTGTACCTGCCTCTTCCATACCCTGAAGTCCTTCTCCACTTTCCTCTGAGACACCCAAGGCCCATAGGAGACCGGTAGTGTGGTCCATAGCCAAAGTCAGACAGACAAAAATGTCAGCGAGCATTCCCTGAAGGGAATATAAATTGTTTTTAAAGGGGGAGAATTTACTGATTTCTTTTTTTTATGTTTATTTATTTTTGAGAGAGACAGAGGCGGAAGGTGAGTGGGTTAGGGGCAGAGAGAGAGGGAGACACAGAATCCAAAGCAGGCTCCAGGCTCTGAGCTGTCAGCACAGAGCCCGACACGGGGCTGGAACTCAGACGGCGAGATCATGACCCGAGCGGGAGTCGGACGCTCCACCAATGGAGCCACCCAGGCGCCCCAATGATTTCCTTTTTTTAATTTCAAGGCCAAACTATGCCTTGAAGAGTCAGCAAAACGTTGGGGTCATGAGGCCTGTATGTCAGACATCTGTGTGTCCCTGCTCACACTCTGCTTCCTCAACATATTATAGAAAAAGTCAGCGCATCGACAAACACAAAAACCCAAACCTTCACCTAAGACCGTTTGCACCCACCGTCACCATATGGGATTTGGGAGTCCATCTTGCCTTCTATCATCTTTTCAGAATTGCCCAGTTCATGAAGGGAAGAAAATGTCGTGGGTGCCTAGCGCTGTGTCGTAAGTGGTTTCCGGCTGGCCCCCAGCAGTGGAGATCTGGGGCCCCGTATAGAACGAGGCCCATCCTGCCCCCTGACACCCAGGTTACCCGGACAAGCCTCTGTGATCAAGCATCCCACGTTCCCCACTGACAAGCTGTTGCTGACCTCTGCGCTGGCGAGGAGTAGACGCGTCCCCCAACAGTCATTAGAGGGGCCATGAACCAAAGCCCGACGCAGCATGACGGGCAGATCACCTGTACCTGGAAGACTCCCTCAGACTGCAGGGACAACAAAAAATAAAAGTGCATTTTAAAGTATTTGACACTTGACACCTGCTGCTTCCCCCTGCCCCACCCCCACCCCCAAAATGAGGCAGCAAGACAGTTATGGCTGGAAAAATCAAATCAAACTCTGTCCTTACATGTACTATGTACTTTAGTACCTCTGAATCATGTAGAGGGAGACTGTGGAGAGGGGACAAGCCATAGACATCTCGGTGCCCAGGGAATTGAATGGAGAGGCCTTACCTGGCCCTGTGTCCCGGCTACTCCAGCTCTAAGTAGAAGGATCTTTCCTGTCTTAGTGCCCAGCCGCAGCAAAGCCCTGCTCTGTTCATTGGCCAAAGCAATCAGCTCCATCAGCCACTTTACCCCAGACCCTTTGAGAACCGACTTCCAGCAAAGGGCAGAAACGCGCTCCTTAACAAAATATATGAAAGCACTTCAGGGACAGATGCCAGAGAGACATGCCCGAACACCCTGAAATCACACCAGCACTTGCTACTCGCGGCTCAGCGCCCCAAGAGCTCAGCCTGAATGTGTCACAACAATGTGACAAACCTTTAAATCACCCATTAATGTATATGTTCCCTGCAGAGGAAGCACAGACCTCAGCATCACAAGAGGGGAAGGGGGACAGTCTTTGAAGGAAGCCTGCGCAAGAAAGCCCTTTTTAAAAGTGCCTTTTCGTCTTTCTCTTTTACAGTGATCTTCTGCCATGCTGGAATGTAAACACCACAGGAAGGGACAGAATTGTGAATTAAGGATTTGGACGCCTTGCTTTAGAAGTAATCTTCAAAGAATGCACATCCCAAACATCAGAGTCGCACAACAAGGCTCCGAGCGGCTTGTGACTGCCTGGAAAACGGCACAGGTCACACCTATTATTACCAGTTGGGTCCTGAATTGCTTTTAAAAATCAATAGAAAACATGTTCTTACATCTTGTCTACTTAGCAAGAGTGCAGATTCAGAAAGGGCTTGTCGTTGCCCAGAGAAGGAATCATGTCAAGGATGTCCCCCAAAACATTCCTAGCAGGGAGCAGAAACGGGAACTGAGTTTTTGGGGATTCCCTCCCCTAGATGCTTCCCTGGGGTAAGGGCACTGAAAGACTGGTGGCTTCGCGAACTGCCTACCTGGCCTTCACCTGGCCTTCACCCTTCACTCCCCAAGAAGGCACAGGAAAGCCAGCGCTGTTCTCCAGAGCAGCCAGCAGCCCCCCTCTGTTCCTCTGACCGAACCTGCGCAATCGTAGCCATGAAATAAACAGAGAGAGGGAGAGGTTCTATGGGCCGGGGTGGGGGATTTCTACCCAGACGCAGCCACTTGCGAGGAGAGTCGGTTTTGGTAAATCACCTGGTACTCTGAACTCCAGGTTCCTTGCTTGGAAGCTCAGATGGTGATGCTACCTGCCAGGACTCTTGAAGATTCAGTGAGAAAATTCATGTGACATTACCCTGAAAGTGTGTCCCAGCGGAACAGCCTCTCCTCCTCATTTCTGGTATTATTGTCACGAGTACCATCAGCATTACCATCAGGGATTAGTACTGCTCTCAGCATCACAGCTGTAGCGTGACATTCACCTCCAAGCCCGTGGAAGCACAGTGCTGGGCACTGAAGCAGTGTTTGCTCAGGACTTGAAGGGAGAAGGGTATTTGATCGACACAGCTCATCTTCTCCAGGAAAACTCAGGCAAGAGCATCCCCAAAACCCAAAGGCAAAACCCACAAAGTAAGTTGAATGCGCTTTTGTGAGCACAGGACCCAGAGCATCCTTTAAGATTAAATCTGTATGAAAAGCACAAAAGTCAAATGCTGAACGATACATTAATTATGCACAACCAAAGATCTGGGAGAGGTTAAACCCACATTTGGCAGCAAATTGAGTTCTTTTATTTGAGATGAAATCTGTGCCTAGTGATGATTTGTCCTTCCTGCTTAATGTCACCAAACTTCTGGGGGAGGGGGCGCTACTAGAAAGCAAAAGGACAAGACATCCATTTACTCAAGAGCCTTCCCTGTTGTGGGATGAAATCTAACAGACATCACAAGTAATGGCTTCTCGGGACCACTGCTGGCCGAGGTCAAAGTCATGTACACCTGGAGCAGTATTACCACCATCTCACCCCACTTGCTCAATTAGAGTTACCAAGAGTATTTCTAACTCATGCAGAACGGGTGGTGTATAAGATGAAAGGTTAGAAGCCTCTTTCCAATCATATGTGCCCACTGCAGCTAGGCCTTTGGAGAACATTTCCCCCTGCTCCCCATATAGACTTATTAGCCACCCAAGCTCTGCAGGTTTGTATTTTTTGTTGTTTTCTTTTCGTTCAGTTTTGTTTGAAGCTGCACGTTCTTAAAATCACAGATGAGGCTGTTGATAAACTGTGGTTAATTCCATCTTCTACTACTTTCTACTTAGTTTAAATCCAAACACAAAGATTCTGCCATCATGCTATATGTAGTTCTTGCATGAACAGGGCCAGGTCCGTTCTGCCCAGTTTTGATGTGTGGGGCACCAGAAACAAAGTCTCAGTGGATTGAAGTCAGAAAAATGATCTGTAGAACTTCCATTGTCCAGAGTGGGGTTCTCTGATGCTGTCACTGCCCTGAAAAGTGGCAGGTTCTCAGGAGGACAAGTATCTGGAATTATCTCTGTGATTGTAGCCAGGAATACTCTTGATGTTGCAGAAATGTTGCCAAATTAGGACAACCTGGAGAAAACCATGTAGGCAAGAAATAAGGTGTGCTAACATTTATCCGCTTCTCCAGCTTTGTTTCATAAACTGTCACAGCAGGACTGGAAAGGACCACCTGGACCAGCTTGGGATCCCTAGACTGCAGCACCATCTGTGAGACTGGACTCTCAGCATGGGGCCCAAAAATTGGAATGTTTATAAAGCCTCCCAAACTATTCCTTTGTCTACCAAAGTTTGAGAGCCATCGGTCAAGCGCACCCTCTTCGTTTTTGTTTTTTTTTTTAATTTACGTTTTAATTTACATCCAAGTTAATTAGCATATAGTGCAAAAATGATTTCAGGAGTAGATCCCTTAATGCCCTTTACCCATTTAGCCTATCTCCCTTCCCACAACCCCTCCAGCAACCCTCTTTTGTTCTCCATATTTAAGAGTCTCTTATGCTTTGTCCCCTCCCTGTTTTTATATTATTTTTGTTTCCCTTCCCTTGTGTTCATCTGTTTTGTATCTTAAAGTCCTCATATGAGTGAAGTCATATGATAGTTGTCTTTCTCTGACTAATTCTGCTTAGCATAATACCCTCTAGTTCCATCCACGTAGTTGCAAATGGCAAGATTTCATTCCTTTTGATTGCCTAGTAATACTCCATTGTATATATATACCACTTCTTCTTTATCCATTCATCCATCGACGGACATTTGGGCTCTTTCCATACTTTGGCTATTGTTGATAGTGCTGCCATAAACATGGGGGTGCATGTGCCCCTTCGAAACAGCACACCTGTATCCCTTGGATAAATACCTAGTAGTGCAATTGCTGGGTCATGCATCTGTCCTCATTCGATGGACAGGAAAACAGATTCAGCCCAAGTGACTAACCAAGCAAGGGCCAGGACACAGATTTGTGCCTCCATCCTACATGACAAGTGTATACTCTGATTATACACTTGCCTGCCATGGAGGCCCACAGTGGGCACCCCTGCATACGTATTCTATTTGCATTCACACAGTCAAATAGCTGGAACACAGCAGGTGGACAGGAAGCTAGGGGAAGAAGGCTGTGAGGCACATGAGTAAGCCAATGCCAAAACCCTGATGGGAAATTGGAAGAGCCAGGTTCCACCCAGCTTCTATTAGGAGGTGGGAATCCCCTCCTTACTTAGAGCCAGATAACAATAGGTCGTCACCGAGAAGCAGAACACACAGGATTTCTTATTTTACATGATCAATGTACCCATTCGGGATGAGGGCTTTGCTCCCCAAAAGTTTTGGCTTTGAGTAATCGTGGTTTCAAGCTCCCTTGGTAGAGTCTCAAGGTCTTTATTTTAAAATATAATTAGCAGAAATGTTTACTCAGTGAAATGAAAAGAAAAAAGCAACCAGCTAGCTAGCAAATAGTTTTTAGTCCAAGAGGTCTGTAAGTCATGAACAATTCACTGGGGAATTACTCTGTACCTTTACAGAAGATGCATGTTCATAACTCTCTTCAATCATTTATCAAGGCTTTACTGCATCCCTCTGCCATCCCAAACCCATCCGGAAGGTGCCAGACGCCCTGGAGAGCAGGGGTGGGGGAGAGTAGTGGCTGGCAGGGACTGACAGGTTAAGGGAAGAAAAAGGAAGTTTCCGTCCTCAGAGAGCTTGCGATCTAGTAGAGGAGAAAAGATGCCCATGGGAAAAATATATTTGTAATTTGTTCACCAAGTAAACAAATAGTATGGATCAAAGGGAGAAATTTTATATAGTGAAAGAATCTTCTAGAACAGGTGAAAATCAAGATCAATGGTATATTCATTCCCGTATTTTATCTTTCTGTAGGACTTCACGGTCGACTTGTGGGGAGGAAGAGGAAGATGTGCATCTCCAGCACTTTTGGAAAAGAGATTCTTCAAATTGCACCCTCATTGTCAAGCGCCCCAAGATGGCAGTCATTTGGGCAACAGGATGTGACATAAGTTAAAGTCCTTTCTTCCCTTCTGCAATCATCCTCTGTGATTCGAGTGTCTCGTTGAAGCCAGTGGGGTTACTCCACCTCACTCATCAGCCAGATGAGCGCCTCACCAATCAGGGAGTCAAGACGGCATCTTCTCCAGGCTCCACGACTCCTCTGCCCAGGGACCCCCATCAAGAGCTGCCAAAGATGACAATGCAGAGCGACTAACAACTCTATCTGTGTTAATCAGGGCCCCACACAGCTGGCTCTCAGCACCGACAAAGAACCCAGCGAGAATTCTGCGTGCCCAAGGTACTGATGTCAAGGGAGAGGCCCGTCACAGAGACTGCATGGCCAACCTTCGATGAGGTGGCACGGGGAGGGACATGGCTTGAGAGAGAAGGAATCTGTGGCCCCAACACAATCCACAAGAAATACCTTTGACGGAGCAGTACCCGCATAAGAGGAGAAAAACTTGGCAATGACACGAGTATATTTTCTATACAGAGACGACTTCCAAGGAATGGAGAGAAGGTTTGGGGGGTGGAGAGGCAGGTGGCATGGTAGAAGCCTGGAGGACAGGGGTAGCAGAATGGGAGCTGGGGACAGCAGAGTGGACATAGTTCGACCAGAATGGCTCCATCCATCAGCCTGAGCTTATCAAAACCCTCCTTGAATGGGTTTTTGCCTCCTGGGATGCACAGTGGCCCCAACCCTAGCTGCAGCCTATTCTAAATCTTTGTAATATTCTCCACATGGCATTTCCCAAGAGGAAAGCAACACCTGTCTCTTCAAAGAAACAAATCCTCAGGGGCGCCTGGGTGGCGCAGTCGGTTAAGCGTCCAACTTCAGCCAGGTCACGATCTCGTGGTCCGTGAGTTCGAGCCCCGCGTCGGGCTCTGGGCTGACAGCTCAGAGCCTGGAGCCTGTTTCGGATTCTGTGTCTCCCTCTCTCTCTGCCCCTCCCCCATTCATGCTCTGTCTCTCTCTGTCCCAAAAATAAATAAATGTTGAAAAAAAAATTAAAAAAAAAAAAAAAAAAAGAAACAAATCCTCTGGGCAACCCAAGGCTGGATGGCACTGCCCCCTCTGCTCAGGTGGGTCATAATCTCTGCCTCATTCCCTGGCCAAGTGCTGGTCAAGATGTTAATTAGCCAGGTCACCCCCTAGAGGGAGAAGTGTCCAGAGGACAATACAAGCTTAAGGGGCAACAGGCAAAGCGAACTGGCTAAGGCTCCCCCATGATGCAGCAGTCTGGAAGCCTTTGTCCAAGCAGAGGAAAGGTGAGGCGGCAGCAGGCAGACACCGGAGTTTTGAAATTCTTCTGTAATTATGGCTTTAGTCAAGAAAATGCACATGAGTTCACAGGATGATAAATATTAGCATGCTTCTCCAAGTTCAAGTGAGTTGTCAATAAGACAATTAAAGCAGCATCAATAATATGCACTGTATGTTATTATCTGCTATTCTAAATCCCAGGCTTTTGTGATCTCTGGAAAACAAAGCAGCACAAGCAGCGGTGATACAAATACTTTTTGCACAAGTGAGAGATGTGATTCTGCACTACTGTAACGGCACAGGCCTTGGGGGGGCAGGGCACGGAGCCTTCTTAAACACCGTATGAAGAACGCCGGGTAATGAAGGACGGGACAGGTAGAAAGGGCTGTTACGATGGGAAATTAGCAATCCTGTGTCTAAGGCAGATCAATCACTTGTATCACGTGACCCCAGTCAGTAGGAGCCTGAATAAGTGCCAGCATTGACCTTAATCAACTGACAATCGGTAGTCTGACATCAGAAACTCTAAATTCTTCTAAAAGAAGAGGAAGCGAAGTAAAACTTTCGGTGAAATTAATGAACGTGAATGAACATAACCATTAAGTGTGTGTGTGTGTGTGTGTGTGCATGAAATTAAAACACGACAATCATCTTCACACACACACATATCCACATATACATATAGAATCATATATAGATAGGCATACATATATATTCATTTATATGAAAAACCATATAGTATTGTGCTCAACTGGAATGTGCAACGAGCTATCTCTTGAATACAAATCGCATGGCAAAACTTTTTCATTGTTCCCTAAAACAAAAACCTACACAATGCAATCTCTATACATCTGCAGAATCAAAAATCATTTTCCTCCAAAAATAACTTGCAAAGCATTAACTGCACTGGGATGAGAGTAGACGTTGAAACTACTATTTGTTGACACTTTGTGATTTAGGATTGAAGAGAGAAGTTTTCTCCAAATTAATGAGCCAGACATAATAGAGCACTGTCAAAATATTGATTTTATTTTATCCTACCTATTGTTGGCACTCTTCTCTTAGTTGGTGAAAAATAGAATTTTTCCCATTAGAGTTATCATTTGTTATTATCACATTATTTGCTATTTATTATGGAAAAGGAATCTCATGTCACTTTTCAAGATTAATATAGAACAATCACATGGAAAGTCGTGATAGAGACTAAAATAAAATACCAAATGCTTCCCAGACAATTTTTACTATAGACTGAAATATTTCTTAAGAGGAAAAGAAAAAATTGTTGGCTCAAATTTCATAAAATATATAAATTTAGATCTATATTTATATACTTGGGTAAAAATAGCATTCGAACTAAAGCTTAGAAATTAAAATAATTATATTCATGCTTATTTGGCTTACTTAATAATAATCAAATTAACGAGTGGACAACAGCCAACATATATTTAGAACTACACAGGTGAAATTAGGGGAAATACTGTTTACCAAGTTCTGGTCCTTTATTCTAAAGGATTCGTTTTTTGTAGTGCCCATAACCATTTGTTCTCTTAATTCATGATAGATTTTGGTTAAGGAAGGGAAAATATTTAAGCAACTTTTCTGAAGTATAATAAAAGTCATGCATTTGTTTCCATAATTTTTCTATCAACTCATTTACATTTTAATATTTTACATCGAAGTTACAATGATGTGAAATACGATATGTATGCAAGACTATTTGGAATGTTTACTGTTACTTAATGAAATTTACTTAATCATTTAAAACCAAATGATAAAGGGAAAAAAAATTCAGTATCCAAAGAGTCAGGACACACTTCATTTTCCACCAAAATTTTAAATTAGCTAAATTTAAAAATCACCATCGTAATCACGTAAGTAAGGAATGACAAAGGCCAGGCGTGAGGTGTAATTGTGTACTTTCACGTTCAACATCAAAAGTCCTCTTTGGACCTACAGGTGACAGAAACAAGCATCTAGTTTCCCTGCCAACCAGTCCACTTCCTGAAAGGGAACGATGCTCAGGACCTCCAGAAAGAGCTGAGTGGTAAGAACCTCCTGAAGCAGCCAAGACACCTGAACCAAGCTCAAGGTGTCCCCATGCGGGCAGGAGCCCTGTCTGTGGGGTGTGCCCCCATCACCCCGGCGCTCAGCACTCCACACACCACCTGACAGAGGCGCAGAGCTCAGTACACAGGATGGAAAGGGATGGAAGGAAATACGTGATGCTACTGCAGCCATGCAAGGAAAGAAGCAGCAACCGTGAGCTGCTGGTGCAAAACTCACGATGTGCCCTCTCTCTTCTGAGTGCATGAAGTATGGACAAGTATAACCAAATGAAGTACAAGAGAACTGTGTAGTCGGGGGGACACCCTTACAGCTGGGGTGGGGGAGAAGGGGCAGAGGGGAATCAGGCACCAAGGAACCACTCACGGATCGCAACAGAAACTAGAAGGTAAGAGCGTGGTAGAATTCTTTATCTTTGCAGCTAATTTTACTTTCTAGCTGTTCAGTGTGCCTGGCACAGAGTAGCAGCTCAGTGGATACTTGTAGAATGAATGAATGATCTGTACAGGAAGAAGAATGGATGGAGGGCCACAGAGAAGGACCACTTGGAAGGAAGATTATTGACTGGGGATGGCAGTTCTAAGGCCACAGCAGCCAGTGCCCCTCTGCAGGCTGTGCTCACAGCGGACCGGGAGATCAGCCCAACGGGAAGACTTTGCCTTCCTCGTACAAAGAAGGAAGACCGCACTATTCTCTGGGGAGCAATGCACAGCCAGCTCCAGCCACCCTGGCCTTCTTCATTCTCCTCAAGTCACCAGATCTTTCTAAACTTAGGTATATTGCACCTGCTGCTCCCTCTGCCTGGACATTTTCCTCACTCTTTGCCTTGCTGACCCCTTCTCACCCTTAGTCCTATTAAGAACACCACTGGCCACCTAGTTGCAAAGGAGCCCCCCTCCCCGCTTTCTTCCTAGATAGTCTTAATGGTCATGGTTGAAATGGAAAATACATGTGTGTCTCTCTCAAGTTGGGAACTATGGTCGCCAGGTCCCCAGCACCCAGCACAGTGAATATCTGCAGGATGAGTGAGTCTGCGAAAACAAACTGCAGGGCTTGGTGACACTGCCGAACAACGTGAAGAAGTAAGGGCCACAGAAAACCAGCCCCCCACAGGCTCTGCCCCCACCACCTACTTCTCCACCTCAAGCAAACACAACTCCCATACTCAGAAACACTCCGAAGGAGTCTCACCCTTCAGGGGCCAAGACATGAGTATGATAGAATCTTTGCAACTAAAACAAGTCTGCCTGTCTCTTGAGGCTTGATTTTCCAACTGCTGTATGTGTTCCTGAAAGGTCCATTTCCAGAGGAGGTCCAGGCCAGGGACCAAGAGCCCCAGGCCAAAGGGCACATGCAGGTTCAAGTTCCATTCAGAGGACCCAACATCGCCATCAACCAACCGCATGACCTTGAGCAAGTCAACCCCCTATGGATAAGCCTCCCTGTCTCCATCCCAAGGCAGGGAGTGTTGGAGGATTAAATTAAATAATGCCTTGTATTTTAAAGCCAAGGCCAACTATGTAATAAGCACTCAATAAATGCTAGCAGTTTATTTATAGGACTTGATCTTGGTTTCATATTTCTCCCAGGAAGATGGGATCTTGCTTCTTACTATAACATCACCAGGGTATTCCTCATTTTCTAAGGATGGCTGGCATTTTCCTTTTGTCATAGCTTTGGGGTCCCTCCCAGTGAGGGAAAGTCAGCCCAAATTCCACCTTTTCCCCTGAGGGAAAAAGAAAAGTAGTTATGTTCAACCCGCCACCTCTCATGTAGGTGACTCACCTTGAATGCAATGGCCTCAAGTTCAACTCCATTTTACATTTCATGCTTAAGCACTAGGCTCCCTTGAAAGCAGCAGGTGATTGTAGGCCTATATGCAAATTAAGCACATCCCTGTGTGTGTGTGTATATATATATATATATATATATATATATATATATATATGTGTGTGTGTGTGTGTGTATATATATGTATATATGTGTGTGTGTGTGTGTATATATATATATATATGCATATATATATATACATATATATATAAAATCTGGAACCTGGAACATAAGAAATCATTATCACTGCCTTTACTTTCACTTTTCTCTTGATATAATAGCTCCAAAGTGATTCTGCTCTCGTTCACAGCACCCATCTTGCCCAGGACACAGAATGCACTTGACAGATACTTCCTTGGCATCTTTGGCTTTAGTCCAGGGAAAAGATGAAAACAAGGGCCACCACATTCCCACCAAGATCCCAGCAACCAGTAGGGGTGTGTGTGCGTGTGTGTGCGTGTGCGTGTGTGTGTGTGTGGCCTGGAAACAGGGTGCTAACGTTCCATGGATTAGAGTGAGAATGTTTGTTTAGTGAAGACATAAACCCCACCCCCACCCCGTACCCTTCCATGAACTCAGCTGACCCTTTAAAATGCATCTTCTGAAACATATAGGAAATCAATCAGCTGATACTTATTGATCCCAGGTAAATAACTCCAAAGGCCAGCCAGGGAAACAAAGGGGGAATCTCCACTAGGCTGTGCAAATGACTGATGCCCACAGTTTCTAGTGGGGTTTCCGTTCCTAAAATATTTAACAAAATGTGTAAAACAAGTACTAGCAGTAGCTGGCCATTTGTTGAAGAGCTGGTCTCTGGACTCATTAATTAATCACCGTCTCTTTTAATCCTGATGACTCAATTAGGGAGGATTATTCCAATTCTACTGATGAGAAAACTGAGGTTTAAAGATAGGAATGTCCCGCTCCCAGAGAGCTTGTAAGTGCTGGAGTGGGTGTCGAACCTGGCCCCATCTGACTGACTCTGGCCACTGCCATCACTGTGTCACACTACTGAAAAAAAGCCTTCCAGCTCTCCCTCATTTACAAACCTGATGTTTCTAGCTCAATAAAATAAACATCTTGATCATGGAGTGAGGGTGGCAGCATCTCTAAAAACTAAATTATGCAAAAAACTACCCTATAGATATTGATACATGAAGCAATGCATGCACTATGAACTCTTGCAAAAACATTTAATTAGCAAATAAAATGCACACAAAGAATTTCCCTCTTTAGACTCCTCTTCTTCAGAAGCAATGATGGAGTAAGTGGGAAAATGCAGTTTCCCTGAGTTAATCAAAGGGTTAACAGTTGGCTGATGATAGAGATTAATAAAAAGAGGGTGCCCTTGGCTCCCCAGTCCAGCAACAATTCAATTTTCCTGCCTTCAAGATGAAGGCGGGCAAGCACAAATTATCATATTAGAATTTTGCATTGGATTCTGCCCGGCCCTCGATTGCTAGAGAAGTAAGCACCGAACCCCCAGCCTCCCCAGGCCACCTGGCCCCTTCACAATGACCTCTGCAGGAAGCCAACCTCCACCAGAAATGAGTCACAGAGACAGATTCCAACTCGAAAGTCTGTCCTGAGGAATGAAGCAGCTGGAAACCACTCACTCTTTAGATCAATGAACAAATTATTTTATTGAAGGTGGTATTTGGAGATCACACACAAGAATTATGTGATTTCTATCTCGGCAATATTATCATGCAAAAGGAGAAAAAGTTTTCTCAACAGCAAACCCCCCCGTCGTCCCCAAGATCCACACACAAGCCTTGTATTTTTCACCTGAGTAGCCAGATCCTAACGCACGCAAAAGCAAGCGGTGCCTGAAAACACCATCTCACACAGGTCTAGATCCTGTCAACCTTTTGAGACGTGAGGCAAAGGCATGAGGTTCAAGTGGCTGGTATCGTTGAGATAAAAGGGCATTATGTCAAAACGCAGCCAGTTCTTCTGGGAAGGCTTTGAAAACCGTACATACTCTAATATCTGGAATATATTACTGGCCCTCACCAGACAGCCATCACTAAAGAATAAACACACCAGCAGGCACAGCATACACACATCTCCCAAAAGACAGGCCGTATCACCACTTGCTACGTCACAGAAGCACTGTCATGGGAAATGCCTATCAGATGACCAGACCCCGGATGAGCCCATCATTTGTCACACACTTAGAAAGCCACCGTGTCTTCCTTGGGGTGGCAGCCGTTATTAAAGGCTACCTTACAGCCTTAATCAACACATTTTCAGATCGTGCGAATGTTTGGATCATCTTGTCTGTATTTCTTCTGCCTCCAAAACATGCTAGATGAGAATTTTAAATGGAACTAAATTCCTCATGCACCGCCCCCCACCAGAAAACTTTAACAAAAGCTTTTTCAACATACTTCCACAATGTGTGTGCACAGGGTGACCCCCCCGCCAACACCTGGGGGGGGGGGGGGGGGGGGGTGCTGAAACAAAACAAAACAAAAAAACACACAGAAAACAGATATTAAGTTGTCAAGTCAATGATCTCAGAAAAGAATTGCAGAGAGTGTCTGGCGTTTTGCTTTAGAAACGGAGCATCCGAAAAAGTCCGTGAGAGCTCCAGGCTGGCCTGCAGCTTCAGAGGGCTCCTCCGAGCTCCAAGTCCACTTCCGTCCATCCGGAGTGGCGGCGCACAGGGCTGAGCGAGAGGAGGGGCCTCGAGGACCAGCCCCGAGGCGGCCCTCCACCATCAGAGGCGGTTTGGCTGAGCAGATTAAATCCTTTTCATGTCGGCATGTGGCGGCTTTGCTCCCTCCCTGCGTTCCCACACTACACTTTTCCACCTTTTGAACTCTTCTTGGGCTATGGGAGCTGGGTTGTCACCCACCAGTGCTGACCCTCTTTCGGGTGGAAACGTCTGTGCGTAAAGTTTCTCAGATACTGCAAGAATCCTGCACTGAGTTTAATTAGCACATCCAGCCATGTTTCATCAGTGAGATGCTCTTTGCTCCGTGCAGATTTAAGGCTGCTGAAATAGCCACTTGGCATCAACAGATTACAACCCCAAACTGGGAGCCCTGGCCGCGGAAGCACAATAATTAAAGCACTTTAGCTGTAATTTCAGTAAGATTTCCCACCCCCTTCAATAGGCTTCATAGAAACGACAGCCCTTCTGTAATAATTTGGAAGGCTTTGCCTGACTTGACTTTAATAGATTTTAAAAGAGAATGAAATTTTTTTAAAGAACCAAAAAATGCCTGTGCCACTTTTTTTTCTCTCTCCAATAAGGAATCAATGCTTTTAGACATTTTGAAAAGTAAAATTCAATAATCGAGCTATTCAAAGAGATGTAAGTTTTCTATAATATCCATGTGTTCTGCTTGCTTCTCTACAGTTGGTACAGTTTAGCTGACACAGTTCCCAAATATTTTCTTCCTCTCGAAAACAAATTTACAACAACGCGTATGCCCTCCAAGTGGCAGGTTCCAGTGTAGGTTTTCAACTTGCACATGAAAGGTGAGTTTAATGGGACCGGGAAGGATGGTTTTGTCATAGTCCGCACTGAGTATTGTACGCATGAGTTCCCAGGCTAATCCTGCTGGCTTCAAATTCTCTCTTGACCTTGCTGGAGCCTTGTGGCTGCAACAAGTGTCACAAGCTTCAGTTTGCCCACTAGTAAAACTGCTGAGGGATGCCCTTCACTGGGTGGTTAAAAGAACTAGAGGAGATAACACACCCGAGGTGCGGAACGCAGGGCCGAGCATGAGACAAGACCCAAGCACCAGCAGCCAATGCAGGAGTCAGTGTTCTGGCCACCTCCGCACACCTACACAGAAGTGCCCCAGACCCTCCCTCCCCAGATGCCCAGAAATACAGGCATAAATCTTAACTGAATTCCTGAAAACCCTTGAAGGCCCTACAAGCTAGCCCTTCCGTGAGCCAAAATCCCATCCAAGTCTACGGGAATTACGTGGGAACCTTAGATGCGCAGGTGAGACCACCATTATAATTAAGGGCATTGCTGTGATTAATCTCGGTTTTAGCGACTGTATGGGTCGGGTTTTACAACCTAAATAGAGCTACTTCATCCTGGGGGACAGTACGCGTGCATGTGTAATTTGGTCACGAAACAACAAAAAGCTAAAAAACATGAAGGAGGCTGATGGTCCCAGATGGATGGAAAAGGTGGAGTGAAGCATGGGGAGTGGGCAGACCAGCATCTGGGCTGAAGAATCAGCAGGGAGAGGGAGAGGGAGAGGCAAGAGACAAGCCCACCTCGGTAATCAGAGACCCAGCGCAACACGGCTCAGGTAATCAAAGCTGTAATGCACTGATCGAAAACTTGCAGGTTAATGTCAGCTCAAGCCTACGGTGATCATTTTTCCTGTGTCAAAATGGCACTTAATTTTCTCATTGTAAAGCTACAGAGTAAGAATAGGTAGGTAAAGGAGGGGGGATAACCCTACAAACGGATTTTCCTTCCTGCATCTCTTAATGCCCTGGAGGCATCTGCGTGACTTTCCTTCGAGGCCCCTGCCCCTCAAAGAGGGCTTGCTTTGGCTGTCCAGAACCTTCTCCACCTGCCCATGAAGCCTCCAAGCCTGGTGTCCAGAAGGCTGTGGCTGGCTTCTCGGGTCCGTAATGAAATCACAGGGGTCTTGCAGTGAGTATGCCCCGGGGCAGCTCACACCAGCCAGGGGAGTCGCACTGCAGCAGCGGAGGGGTTAAGCATGCCAATTCTGGAGGCAGCCTGCGTAGGCTTTAATCCTAGGGCCACTACCCATCCCTCTCAGTGCTCGAGGTTCCCTTCCTGAAATTTCGGACAAATATAATACCTACTGACATAGACAGGTTGTAAGGATTAAACAAGTAAAGCATTTAGAACCCATGCCTACCACACGGTAAGTGCTCAAAAAGAATCCCAGCACCCTCCTCCTGCCAGCAGGGTGCCCGGCCTCAACTCTGAGACCAACAATGGTTACTTCCCAGTTCTTGATTCGTACATCACTGTCAGGGGACCCAGAACCCAACTCCCACCCACAGGGCCATTTTCAGGGTGTAGCTGATATAAACACAGTCAGAGCTGAGAACCACACCTTCACTCTGGACACCCTCTGCCCACTATTCTTCCACTGTGGGAGTCTTCCCTCTTCCCAGACACCATAGGTCTGTGTCCGTTTGGTGCAGGGCCCAACTCCCTGCTGCCTCACGGCACTGGACATGCCTGTCTCCCAACAGCCTGTGCTCTCCCAGTGGGTGAAATCTCTGTGTGCTCCCTAAGATGGCCAGCACAAGGCCTGGCACATGGAAAGCATGGGAAATGAGCCTGATTTCCCCCCAGGGGACACATGGAAATGTCTGGAGACCTGTTTCATTGTCACAACTGGGAGGTGCTACTGGCATTTAGGTAAGAGGTCAGGGATGCTGCTAAACATACCACAATGCACAGGACAGACCTCCACAAGTAGGTAATGGCCACAGGGCCACTGTTGAGAAGCCCTGTCCAGGAACACAACGTCCAGGTTAGTCAAACAAATCCCACCAAAGGCCTCACCCTGAATCTTAGCTCTTCAGGTGGATAAACCTGACCTCTAACTGGCTTGGAAGCTGTGACAAGCCAAGTACCCCATGTCCTTTGTAGTCGCAAAAACCCCAAGAGAAGAGAAAGACCAAAGATCTACAATGACTTCTTAAAGTGAAAGTTGGGGGTGATCAGGGCCCTCACGCAGCCAACAGAGCCAGCTAAAACCCGCCCCAATCTCCGCACAATGAAGCCCCATGGCAGACAGGCAACAGAAGCCTGTTGATGGCATAAACTGGGCAGGAAGGCCCCGACCCCACCCCCAGGCACTGCCAGGACCCAAGCCAGGTGGCTGGCTGAGTAGCCTACCTTCCTGAGGTGGCCTCCATCCATGTCTGCCTTCATTTGGGGAGGAAAGGAACCCTGGGGTGGCACAGGGAATCTAGAGCAGATCACCTGCACTCCTCGGGCTCCATATTCTCAGGATATATGTTCCCCTCCACTGCACACATACACTCACAAACTCCCTACTCTGCCCTGAGTAGTATAGTTGTGCACAAAAAGGAAATCATCTTGGGACAGGTGCTTCAAGCAGGCAACACCCTCCCCAGCACATGCACGAGCACACACACGCATGCACACACACGTACACACACCAGTGTCACCACAACTAAGACCTCAGTCTGCACATATGACCGCATGAATGACTCCCTAGTTTAGCTCAGCTGCTGACCCCTCTAAGGGCACTCAGTGCTACCAAGGGTGGCCCAGACAGTCTAGACCTGAGCAACCAATCCCTCTCCTTGACAAAATGCCTCTGTCCCAACAACTCCCAACGGGGTACCACTCAACCAGGTAAAACACACAGTGAGCCTCACCAGCCAGGCAGAGCCTTCCACCCCCAACTTGCCCTGGGAATGCTTCTTTCCTTCTATCCTCCCGAAGCCCTGCCATGGCATGTCCTGGAGGGAGCATGCCGGTATGCAGGGCAGGTATGGTTTCACAGAGAAAGCCCCTATTAGCAGAGAGGAGTCTCTCCAACGCCAATGAACTCGTGCCTTGCTTTTAGACCTCCCAAGCCGGGCTTCGCAGCCTGAGAAGGCCACCTGACCACAAGTGTCCTTCCAGCTCAAATCTGAGGCCTGCCTTGGAGACAGGATAAAGCAGGGCTGAGCACTCACCTACTCTAGGTTCTGGAAGAGACATTTGGGGACTGCTGTCCTCAGCATGGACAAAAACTGACCTGGAGAAAGCTCACTTCTGTTGTTAAACGTGCATCAAGTCTCACTTTAAATAATGCTGAGAACAAAATGCAAGCTGATATTTCAGCTTACTTAAAAGGCTTATTAAAAACACTAAATCCAAAGATGTTAAAAAGCTATAATTGTCCTCATTCAAACTGGAAAAATAAATCCATTTGCTTTCTTCTTTTATGATCCTCTTCTAAAAAAATAAGTTCATCTGTATTCTCACGAGCATCACTGCTGCCTTTCTTTGCCTCCATTCAAGGCACCTTAAAAACACCTGTGCCATTCATAGCCAACTTTTGAGCAAAAGGCAACCATGTCTGGGGAAGGCTGTTTAACTCCGATTTCCTCATGCCAGAGATAAGCTTGTCTTGCTCAAAAAAGTAAGATGGAGTTCAGAGTTCATTTGAATGGGCTTGTGGATTTTATAGGTCTGAGCTGATGGAAATTTCTTTGGTTACCTAAGGCAGAGCAGACAGCCTAATCGCTCGGCTTTTTGGGGCTTGGCAGGCAGTGATCCTTCAGGACTCATTGGGCGGCTGTGGTTAGTAGGGCTGTGCATACTGGCCACCTCCCTGTCCTCTCCCATTATAGGGGTTACCGGCCTCCGGCTCGGACCAGAGCAGCGTGACTGTCGCTCCCTGCCTGCCCTAAGTCGTCCGTGAAGATAGCCCCAGCCAGCAGTTAACTTGCTGAGTTGTGAGGATCTCAAGCCTGCTCAGAAGTTAAGCACTCCAGGCACAGAACAAGATGGGTTTTCAGAGCAGTGGTCCAAGAGAATGCAAATTTATCGAAAGCGCTTTCTCCAGGTTTTCCATAATTAGCATTTATGTCTCCAGGAACTGTCTCCCCGAACCCAGTTTAGGGTGAAAGCATTTTAGAGACTTTCTCTGCAGATGACATATGAGGTACTAACCTTTTTTCATATGCCCAGATGTTAAGTTCATTTTCATCACATTTATGCAAATTTCATTTGAACAGTAAATCAAAAGAAATCTTAAATCATTGTACACTATTTAAAAATCCACACTAAATCCGGTTTACTTGCAGTGATATTAACATAAAGTCACAGTTAAGGGACTGAAGGTAGAAAGCAGATGTCACAATCCCTTCTTCCATGCAACGGCCCCAGAGATACCTGGGGTCCTGGCCCTCCATCAGTTCTAAATGTCTCTGCCTAGTCACCACTGGATTCAAGTTTGGCCAGATTAGAGGCGCTCTAGAAACAGAAGCCTTCTAAAAGTTTTCCAAACTATAGGACAACAGAGGTCTCTCAGTCCAGGGGCCTGTCACCCATGTCAGTGTCTGGACTGAGACAGGACAAAGTTCCAAGGCAGGGGCCCGGTGGTGAGACTTCTGGCAGCTTGCTCCCTCCTCAGTGGGGGGAGAAGTTAATTCCTCGGACTCTGCAGGCCTGCATTTGTCAAGGCGCTGGACGTCAGTGCTATCATTACCAAGCAAATCAGCCAGGCGGTTAATGGTGGAATCAGGAGACATTTGCACTCTGGTATCAGAATGACATCATAACTAAAGCAGCCTTCAGCCAGAAGCTCTAAGCTCTCTACAAGCAGAGGCCAGAGGGCTGCTGGGGGCGCCCCCCTGTGACTCCCCAGGCGGGAAGCTGAGTCCTTACCCCTTCCAGGAGGGGTGGTGGGCCCAGCCCCTAGCAAGTTCCTAGGCAAACAGGAACCAGGGCTACAGTTCTCTCCCAAGCCAATCGACTTTCCCCCAGGTTCTGAACACTGTAAATAATACTAATAATATATTATGTATTTTTAATAAAATTTAAGATCCTATAAAAACCACTTTCCTCGCCAGGCAAGGGTTGGTATTTTATTAATGCAGCTACATTTTGGCTATACCATTTATGGCATTTCCAACAGAATCGTCAATTTCTCGGTGACCCCATCTAGCAAAGAAGCTCTTTACTCTCTCCTTTGAGCAACAGAAATAAATGATGCTGGGGAAACGGGGGCGGGGGGGGGAGGGGGGGGTGGGGGTTCGGGAGCTAAGGAAGAAGCCCTTCCTGGTCTTGTTTTGGCTGCTTTTCTTTTTAAAGCCGATCACTCACACGCACGCACACACACACACACACACACGCGCGCGCGCGCGCGCACACACACACACACACACACACACACACACACAGAGCCAGAGACACAAACCTTAGAATAATGGGGGAAGCATTTAGCTAGCTACATCCGCGGCGCGGCGCGACGAGCAGCCGGCCCGCTCGCTCTCGCTCGCAGCTCTAACCCTCCACGCCGGACGCACTACTCGCCCGGGACCCGAGATGCCCAACTCCACCGCGCCCCAAAGGTCGCCTCCCGAGTCTCGCTACAGGTACACGCGTGGCCCAAACACCTCACCTGGCCCGAGAAGTCGGGAGACAGAGAAGAAAAAGTTCTGCGAGCTGCCAGCCGGGAGCCCCGGAGCCCGCGGCCGCAGTCCTTCTGCCAGCGAGCAGCCCGCAGCCGAGGCCCGCCGGCAGCGCGCGGCTCCCGGCTCCTCGCTGGCCGGCTTTGCGCGCTAACCTCTGGGCGCGCCGAGGCCACGGCAGGGCACTTACTTGGCACTCGCTTTGGTGCGTGCAGGTCGTCGTGGTGTTCACTTGGGTTTTCAAACAAGTTTCAGGGAGGAAGAAGGAGGC
Source organism: Herpailurus yagouaroundi (assembly GCF_014898765.1). NCBI lineage: Eukaryota > Metazoa > Chordata > Mammalia > Carnivora > Felidae > Herpailurus > Herpailurus yagouaroundi. The sequence continues at coordinate 8,740,009 of NW_024412425.1, forward strand.
AAAAAAAAAAAAAAAAATCCAATTATGCAAATTGGCTCCGGACTGGGAGGCGCGCTCTGGATCTGACGCGGCTACTGTACGAGTTCTCGGAGCAGCCCCGGGCCGGGCAGATTTATGCGGGCGCGTCACGGCTACGCCAGGTCCCGCCGCCGGAGCATCTCGAAGTTAATTAAAGCGGTAATGTCCACTTTCCCGGCGACCCTCCGTGCGCGGGTTTACTGTTTCACGGTCCAGCCCGACCCGGGCGAGGGCGGGGGCGCTTTTCCCCACGCCTCTCGTCCTTCCCTCTTCTTGCTCCCCCTCTTTTTCCTCTTTCTCTCCCCCCCCC
>NW_024412425.1:8745336-8807836 GCF_014898765.1 Herpailurus yagouaroundi
GGGGGCGCGGGCTGGGCCCAGAGGTGGGCGCGGGGTCCGGCCCGCGCGCCCGGCTCGCGGCCCGGCGACTCCTTTTCAAAGTAACGGTCCCGGGACCGCGGGCGGGGGAGGCGGCGGCCCAGGCGCGGGTCCCGCTCGCCGCCGAAGTTCTCTAGCGCCATTCGATGCCCGGCCGCCGCCGCTTTCCCGGTTTCTTCCTCATTTTTCCCCCCGCTGACAGCTTCTCTCGCCAACGTCACAGCCACGGATATTTAATTAGACCGTATTTTTTAATCGCGAAGGGGCGAGAAGGAACCCGGCGGCAGGCCTCGCCGAGATGGGGAGGGGGAGGGGACGGGGGGCCACGCCAAGAGTCCAAACTCACTTTGCCACCTCCCGGACGCCGCCCCCCCCCCCCCCCGCGCCCCCCCCCCCCACCGCCCCCACCCCCACCGCGCCGCGCCCCGCGATCCCCCCCACCTTTGTTTTCCTTACCTTAAACATTGAAACGCGGGCGTCGGGAGCAAACTCGGGCACGTAAACGGAGCGTTGTAAAAGATTGTGTTCAATGAATAATGAAACATGTCCACATGATTGACTTGATCATTTTCCGGGGCTGAGGGGGGACGGGCGCCCTGCTCGCGCGCCTCGCTCGCCCACTCGGCAGAGCCCTGTGAACTGTTCCCAGCCCAGCCGGGGCAGGGCGGGCTCGATTTTCATCTGCCTCTTTTCAGCATCGCCCCGTTCATTGATACTCATCACCCAGCCCCAGCAGACATCCCCATCCCCGGCTTGGCCTCCCCCTATCTGGTAGGTGAAATGCATTGTACCATTAAAAACGCTCTCCATTGTCGCCCTGGCATAATTCACAGCAACTAGATAGGTCTTGCGGCATTTAGCTTTGATGAGCCAGAGACTGAACCCTTGATATAATAATCTACAAAGAATGGTGTGTGATCGTCCATTTTTTCTCTCTGTCTAGCAACTAAGAAACCATTTAACACAGCGCAGCTTGCTTCTGACCTTGAGCTCATGTAAACACACTTATTAAAATCTATCTATTCTCCAAGAGCTACATTCTGATTGTCAGACTCGTTACTGAGACATATATCAGCCCCTTCGCTTGTCACTACTTTGCATTCCTGCCTTTGACTAAAGAATTTTTTATCCAGCCGAGAGGGAGAGAGAGATTGCCACAGAGGGAGAGGAGAGAGAGACGGAGAGGGGGAGAGGAAAAAGCTTAATTCTTACCTGCTCCTGAAACTATTTAAAGTCTGTTTCTTTTCTGGGGGAAAAAAAAAAAAAAAAAAAAAAAAACTCCCGGGTGAATCTCGGTGGACAGCGGGACGCGGAGAATCAGTCACAGCCCGGGCGTTTAAGGGAGTCATCAGCGATCAAATGACGTTGATCCGCGCTGTAACCTTGTGGCGTATTTAATGTAAATAAGGCAGTTATGTTGCCAATCGCCGCGATACAAACACGAAGAGGTCCTCAGCCTCGCCTCCCGCGCCTGCCATTAGAGGCGACTTTATTTACAGACACTATTTAGGAGATCATGATAATTCTAAAACAATACTAGTGCCAAATGATTATGAAAATATGATTTTAATTAATCACGTAGTAGGCAAGGAAATTAGCATACGGTAATTAAACTTCGAGAAAAACGTCACGCAGGTTCTCTGCCTTATGGGTCCAGAATAATCATCACGCGGTGGGCTCCAGGACTTAATTATCAAACAAAATAACTTTTTTAAGGCAACTTTGCAAATGCTGGTCCTCAAGGCAAACGCTTTGGTAAATAATGTAAGGCGAGGTAACAAGGTAGAGATGTGAGTGATGCAGGAGGTTGGGTTTCTGCGAAGCAAGGGAGAGGGGGAAAGAAGGGGGGAAAAGCTGAATAATGCAATTATGGATTCTCTGTCCTAGAGTTGACAAAAGCTGGTGCCTCAAAAGCCTCTTTGTTATGGGATTATATAATGATCCTGGTGTCATTATGGGAAAAAAAGATTCAGTAATAATAATAAAAGAAGTATCCAGATACACCAATGAGGAGCTTGTTTTAAAGAAAAGACTCGCATGTGACATTGGGGCATGTTAATAGCAGAAAGACAGGATCCAAAAGAGTTGACAAATCATGGAGGAGAGAGGGAGGGAGGGAGGGTGAGAGGGGGAGAGAGAGAGAGAGAGAGAGAGAGAGAGAGAGAGACAGAGAGAGAGAGAGAGAGAGAGAGAGAGAGGCCTGTGTTGTGCATGATTAAGAAGGGTTGGAGACAGATTGATTATTCAAAACGCCAAGCCACAGGGACACTTAAAACATTGATTCAGGTAAGACTTGTTCTGGCCTGCCTGAACTGAGTTCCTCTAAGATGACTGGCAGGTTTTAAACCAGGGCACCACAATACATAAACAGCAAAGATAAAGAAGAAGCAGACACAACCTCCCTACCCCCCACCCCACCCTGTGGAAGGAGGCACTCAGTGGCAAAGGACCGGTGCAACAGTGAGGTTAGGTACAAAAGACTCCACACCAAGAGGAGCAGCTGGGCAGCGGGCTGGACTAGGGGCTCAGGTACAGACGCAACCCAACTGTCCCTGGCACCTGGCCTTGGAACCTCACTGCCTATGGTCCGCTCCTCTGTGCGCGCCCCGCCAGTGGGCACCCGGCCTGGTCACCCATGCCTGCACCCTCGGACTCTTTCCTGAATACCCAGGGCGTTCTCAATCTATATCTGTCCATCATTTATCTATCTGTCTGTCTCTCCCCAGGATTTCCAAGAGTGAGAAAACAGTGTTTCCCCCAACAGGCTAGTTCTATGAGATTCTTAAAGTCCACTTAAATCTTTGCAGTGGTGTTAAAAAAAATTTTTTAAAGCCCCCGCCTACCCAAAAAAGTTTAGGAATTCAGTTCTCATTTTCCAATCTGATGTGTCTGAAATTCTCTTTGAACAAATTCCAAAATACAAGGTTTTTTTTTTCCTTGTATAGAAATTAGCATCGCAATCACATCAATGATATCACTATCTCTATGGGAATGATAGCTGGAGCAGTGGGGTGTTCTTTATTTCAATTCTTCGTGGATCAACTGATTATACTCTGTCGTCTTTTGAACCTGTTATTGTAAGTCAAGTGATTCTTTATAAGTGACAGCTCGGACAAAGAGGCGAGCAGGGCCGAGCAGGTCGAAAGGAAGTGGCCATATGGACTTGGAGAAAAGGCACTTTCTCCCCAAGAGAATGGGGGTGGCAGTCGCCTTTTAACCCTCAAGCCGCCGGCCTCCGCCTGGACCGAGGGAAGCAGGGAGCCGGACCGCGCGCCCTGGCACTGTCCCGGGGCCCTTCGCAGCGCCTATATGGGCTAGTCCCGAGTGGTGGCCTCCTGACCCGGGGTACGTCTTCCCGGCCTGGGGTGGCCGCGGCCTTCGAAGGCCGCGCACCTCAGGAGGGCCCGGCTCCAGGCGACCTGGGAGACCTCGACTGGTGTGCACAGCCGCTCAGAGGCCGCAGAGGTTTTGTGCGGCTCAACTGGCCTGACCGACCCGGTAGCGACCGCCCACCACCTGGAGGCCGCGCCCCACCGCCTGAGCCCTGCTGAGGATTCGAGCGCGGAGCGGGGCGGGGGTGCGGCCTGGAGGGCGAGTTTGCTGGCGCCCCCTGTCGGCGCCCGTGCGCTCTGCGTTTCCTGAGGACTCGCGCTGGCTGCCCTGGGGCTGCACTGGGAGACCTCCCCGGGCAGCGGAGCTCCTTGGAGGTGGGAGTCAAGGTGAGAGGTGAGGAGCACTGGACAATGACCAGAGGCCTGGCGTCCTCCAGAGACCGAAACTTGACGCCTACCTGCATCCCACTAAAGCACAGAAGAGTCTCCCCACCCCCATGTGTTTGGTGGCACCTCCTCTTCTCCCTGTCCAGGATTTCTGGGCCTCTCCACCCTTTTCCTCTAGCTCTGGCCCTTCCCCGAAGGCCTCTCCTCACTGACTTCCTTTGCTCCTTCTGAGACTCTGGATTACCTCTCAGCGCTGCTGCGCAGCTTGGTGGGGCCTGGACCCCTGTGGCTGGAGTTTCAGCAGAGACTCCCAGAGCCTCACTCTATCCCTGCATCCCAGAGCCTTGCACTCACCTCACCCTCTGGCTGTGAGACCAGAACCAAGTTCCCCCACCTCAGACCTCAGTGGAGGTGGAGGTCTGCCATTCGCCCCGGGGACTCTGATCAGGACTTTCCACTCGTGTGATGTCTTCTTCAAGATGACACCAGCCTTCTGACTTCTTGAAACTGATGGAAGTCATTGGGAGCCTGGGCTGGCAAGATAGGTGGTTGTGGTGGTAAGGTAATCGAGGTGGTAAGACTCCTGTACCAGCTCAGAAGCAAGGGCCTGGGGAGCTGCACCATGTTGGAACATAAGAGCATCTTGTAATGAGTGCTTGGCTTCTACGGGTGCCTCCTCTGAAAGTAATACTTCTCACACAATAGATTGGTTCTGACCGCCTCCCTTGGATTACCAAAAGTGGCAGTGATTCATAAAATGTTACCCAACCGCTGCTTTAGACTTGCACTTCCTGTGACAACAGCACTCATCTTGTTTTTGTTTCTGTACTGCTCCACTTCCCCCCTCCCTCCTTCTGTTCCTCGCTACTCTGCTTCTCTCATGGTATCAACAGGTTAAAACCTAGCCATTGAAAGGGCCATCACTGGGGCGCCTGGGTGGCTCAGTCGGTTGAGCGTCCGACTTCAGCTCAGGTCATGATCTTGGGTTCGTGAGTTCGAGCCCCGTGTCAGGCTCTGTGCTGACAGCTCCGAGTCCGGAGCCTGCGTCAGATTCTGTGTCTCCCTCTCTCTCTGCCACTCCCCTGCTTCAGATTCTGTGTCTCTCTCTCTCTCTGCCCCTTCCCTGCTTGCACTCTGTTCTCTCTCATGCAAAAATAAACATTAAAAATTGTTTTAAATTAAAAAAAAAGAACGGGCCATTACCTATGACTAAAAGAGTGAAGCAAACAAGGGAGAGCATGCTTGGGTGCTGCTTGGGCTCGGGAGAGGAGGGGGAGACCAGAACCAAGTTCCCCCACCCCAGACCTCAGTTTCCCCACTGTATAAAGATACCCTCCAATGATCTGTCAAGCCCTCAGGATCACAGAAAGTCAGTGGTCCTAGGAGCCTCCTTTAGGTCCACCTTCTTCAAGCAGAAGAAAGATGCTGAGTGATCTGTAGAGGCCCATGTGTTTGGTGGGGAATTGGTCTAGACACCTACAGGGTCCCATCTGGATTCTCATGGAGAGTCCCTGCTTCCCTGACCAAGTGCTCTCCTTTCCTAGGGGAAAAGCCTGCCTGAGGCTCAACCTTGAGGCTTTCTTCTCCTCCCTACACAGTTTTCTCTGCTGCTGAGGTCAGGCATCTCTCTCCATGGAGGTGAGGGAGCAGACTTCTCAGCTCAGGGTGAATGAGCCTTCAAAGACTCCCCAGAGAGCAAGGTTCAGAGGTGTGCCACCAGAGGTGAGAGAGGTGACCCCTCAATAAGGAGAACTTGGGAAGAGTCTGACCTACGTGGCTATTCTGCCATGAACTATTGGTCCTTGGCCACAGGACCCCCACCCCAAGCAGAGGCCAGTCATTCCCATCCTTATCTCCTCCAGCATCCTCTTTTAAGCATACCCTTATAAAGACCTGGAATGCCGCTCTCCCAGAAGTTCCCCCCCAAAGTTGTACACCGCTTCTGGTTTTTCCAACAAAGAGAAGAAGTCAACATGGTAACATCTATTTGTCCTGGCAGAACACGTCCTTTATCCCAGCAGGTGCCCCTGCTTTTCCTTCCTAACCTAAGGGCATCTGGCCAGGGATCCTGCTTCAGGTCCCAGCCCATCAGTACATCATAGCTCTCTGAACACTGTAATTGGTCCAGGAATGGGCCTGTGGCCTAAGCTGGTCCAATCAGAATGAATCTTGTATTTTATTTTTAAATACACACCAGTGGTGGGGTTGAGCTGCTGGAGAGCTGTGGTCCCCATCCTCACACCAAGACAGGAGAGCAGAGAACTTGCCGAGGTCACCAAGGAGGAGTCTGAGAATGGCACCCACAGAAGTGGAGAAACGGCCCTGCTTGTGTTAAGCCCTACATCTAGCCACACCCAAAACCAGTACCATCCCTGCATCTCTCATTTTGTGAGCTGGCAAATACCCACTGTTACCTTAATGCCATTTGCTTTGGGTTTTCTGTCACTTGGCACAGAAGCAAGGAGGCCTGATAATACCCTCTGCATTGGATGAAAAAAAGGAATACCTGGACCAGGGGTCAGAAAACTCACAAACAAGATGGAAGCAAGGTGTGTGGGGCAGGGGGTGGGAGGGAGAAGCCAGACTCCTCATGCTCTTCTGGGCAAAAGAGCAGCCAGCAAACTTGCCAGAAGTCTCAGAGCTACAGGTGTGCCTTGCTTTGCATAGTAGCTCTGTTCCAAAAAAGATGTTTGTAAATTGAATTTTTGGAAATTGAATCTGATTTACTGCATTGGGACAGCTAGTTATTGAAGGCATCTCAACAGACGTCTTTCATAAAGTGGTTGTGTTCTGAAATAACAAATTAGTGGTAATTTATTTATAATTGTAATTTTCCTACCTCGGTCATATTTTTTTTTATTTATTTTTTTTTATTTTTTTAAGGTTTATTCATTTTTCAGAGACAGAGCGTGAGCGGGGGAGGGGCAGAGAGCGAGGGAGACAGAATCTGAAGCAGGCTCCAGGCTCTGAGCTGTCAGCCCAGAGCCCGACACAGGGCTCGAACTCACAGATGGCGAGATCATGACCTGAGCTGAAGTCGGACGCTTAACCAACTGAGCCACCCAGGCGCCCCTCGGTCATATATTTTAAAGTGGGACTCACCTGGATGTCTTCATGGTGTCTTTGTATAAATTAGTCAAAGGCCAAGAAAATCTGCTGAGCTATACTGGATAGTTACAACAATGCATTCCTGCTCTTTTGCAAGACTGTGGAGCTGGAATATCTTGGATGGACACTGGGCATCCACTTTGGGTCCCTCACTTACCTGCAACAGCCATCATTGATTTTGAGTTAGGTTTGGAGGGGTGGGGGACCATAAAGCTAGTGGACTTTTTGGTCAGAATGTGGCTTGTGCTGTGTCTACCTGCACAGGAATCAATGAAATAGCCCATGATCTCTAAATTTGGGGGCGGGGGGTCTTTTAAGACTGCAAATTAAAACAAAGTATCATGTTATGAAATAAAACTACCGGTGGGAATCCAAGAACTAATTTTCTTAAGATGTTGGTATCTTTATTATTCTCCTCCCATGCTTTCAATGTGTCTACCATTTGGCACACAGCCATGATGTGGTCCCTGCTTTGTCAAAGTTCCACTTTTCAGGCCTGATTTTACCTTGGGAAGAGGTGTCAGTTTTGTTTGCCACTAGAAACAAAAGGGACCAAATATTGGGAAAATGTAGTTTTTCAGAAAATGTTATAGCTAGCTTTTGGCTCACAGATGTGAGCTGGTCCACATACATCAGACAGAATTACCAAGAATCATCCCCAGTGTTTCCCTGGGTAAATGCTGAGGTCTATCACCATCTTCAAGGAAGAAAGTGGGAATCAAATGAGAATGACCAAGTTAAGGCAAAAAATAAGTCCCTTGACTCTGGCCAACACTCAGAATCCTGAGTGAGCCTCCCCTGAATTTGCCCAGGGCACAAACCATGGAGGTCAGAATGGGCAGTGAGCCAGGGGGGCTAAGAGGTTCATCCTGGGAAGTAATATCACTACAGAGACTTCATTTTAAATCCTGATTCCACCAAAAGGCTGAGTTGAGTCATATGGATCTTGGGAAATCAGAAAAGGAAGATGGGAGGAGGGGAACGTGCTGAGTGTCAAATGTATGTTGATGGTACCAGACTCCAAGTGGGGGACAAAGCTGGGGCACCTGGGTGGCTCAGTCAGTTAAACATCCAACTCTGGATTTTGGCTCAGGTCCTGATCTCATGGTTCATGAAATCGGGCCCCACATCAGGCTCAGGAATCTTTCTCTCTCTCTCTCTCTCTCTCTCTCTCTCTCTCTCTCTCTCTCTCAAAATGAATGAATAGACTTAACTAAATAAATAGTTTTTAAAAAAGTGGGGGACAAAGTTGAATCAGATGGTGTCATTCAGGGGGAGATGGGAGTAGCTCAGAGATGGTGTGCGTGAATCCCTGGAGAATCTCTGGGAGTCTGTACCTGCACTTGCAGCCACAGTTATTGAAGGCTCTAGAGTCCCGTGAGGGCTCTAGAATCCTCCAGGGTATCCTGCGGTCTGTGCCTGGGAAAGTCGGCTAGCAGAGTGGAGACTGGGGACTGGCACCAAAGTGTATAAGAAGGCAAATATGAAACCACACTAGTGACTGAGGACAAATTTATTCATTTGGGTCAGCATTTGAGACATAGTTATATCCACCCAGCTTATCCAGCCCTCCTCTGACTCTGAGAGTACAATCTGTGGACCTGCCACGGTTACAGCTGGCCGCTCAAGGAGTGCCATCTAAGGCTCTGCTTGTAGGACCGCCTCCCCATTCAGGGCTAGGAGCTTCTAGAAGACAGACACCAAGCCCACTCCATTGCTAGACCCCAGGCCTACCCCAGCCTTTGGCACAGTATGGTATGAGGGAATTTTGATGGAACTAATCAAGAAATTAGTTTTAACACTTAAATAATTCATACTATATGTTGGGTACTTTTTTTAAACCTTTATTGACAAATTGAATGAGTGAATGAATGAATGAATGAATACATGAATATCACTGCTTAAAATGTGTTGCCCGCAGTAGAAATCAGTTGCTACTTTTAAGGATTAATGGTTATTTTCTCTGATAGAAAGTAACCCTTGATGCACATTAAAGAATAATTAGAGGGGCGCCTGGGTGGCGCAGTCGGTTAAGCGTCCGACTTCAGCCAGGTCACGATCTCGCGGTCCGTGAGTTCGAGCCCCACGTCAGGCTCTGGGCTGATGGCTCAGAGCCTGGAGCCTGTTTCCGATTCTGTGTCTCCCTCTCTCTCTGCCCCTCCCCCGTTCATGCTCTGTTTCTCTCTGTCCCAAAAAAAAAAAAAAGAATAATTAGAAACATAAGAATGCACAAAGAAAATGATTATATCTCCCTTAATGTCACCCTGTTAGCTTTTTGCGTATTTCCCTCCAAGAATTCTCTGCATATCATTTTTTTCACAAACTTTGAATCATTCTCTATAAGCAATTCTGTGTCTTGCTTTTATTCTCTAACCGTTGTTTTTAAAAAGGCAACAAGCTCAAAATGGAGTCACTTGTGCTGAGCCCCACATCAGCAAACCAAGACCTAATACCTAACCTAACTGCAGTTTCAACCTCCCCCAGGAGTAAACCTTAACCAATCAATGTGGAATTTCCTGGTCAGCAGTAGTGAGGTAATCTGCTGGATAGACCCCTTCCACCCTCCAAAGAAAAATGAGGTTTCACTCTTTCCTTGTCCCTGCTTCCATCTGCCTATAAAAGTCTCTCACTTTGTTCAGCTCTTCAGAGGCTTTCCTAGATGGGATGCAGTCGGACTCATGAATCATGAAAAAAGCCAATTAGATTTTCAATGCATATTTGCATTTGTTTTTTAGCAGATTTGGCAGCAGTAGTGGGACTGAAGGAGACTTCCATTGGCTTCAGGGACAACACAGGCATGATACCTGTGAACTCTTTTGAGTGTTCTGTCCTTCTCACTGTTTCTAAGGGCTGTGGGTCAGTTCCTCTGGGTTCTGAGCTCTGCTGTCTTTGTGTTGAGTTTCCAATCTAATTGGCTTTCCAGTATGTAATTCCCCTTCTGGAAACCCAGTCCAGTCCACAGTACTCACTTTTGGAGTCTCCTGGTTCAGCCCTTTCTCTAGTTCCAAGCTTCACAGGAATTGCTGGTGGTATACACAGAGCCTTCTCTTGGCCAGGACATAGTAATATCTATTGGGTACTGCCGATACCTTAAGACGCACCTGGTTTATTTGTCTTGTTTTGTGTTGACCAAAGATGTTGCAGCTGCAAAATTGGTGACTCTCCACCTAACCCAAAGACTCCTGGTTAGCCATGGTTGTTGGTCACAAAATGGGTTAGAGTGACAGTAGGTCATCTGCCAAACTCAAGAAAATTTCCATGCAATAAGGTACAACTGTAAAATACCACATAATCCCCAGTCACCGAGGCACATCGCTTTTGGGTGTTAGTTTGGCTCCAAGAGACCCAAAGGCTTAGCTGGAAAAAAAAAAAAGTAATAATAAAAATGGAATCCTTAAATTTCAAAGAGCTGAGCATATCACCTTCCAATACACCTGCCTATTTTAAATCTAAGAACTATGGTTCTGGAAGCTGTAAATCTCTATACGAAAATGCCAACATCTTACTAAGAACAACCTGTTGTTACAATGGCCATTATGGGGAGCGTTCCAATTGGATAAGATCATTTAAGAAGTGCACTTGAAAGCAAGGACTCCCAAATCAAGCAAGCAGAATGGGGTACCTACTTTAATTGCATGCAGAAGCCTCCAAAAGGCTTTAAAAATTCCAAAATAACTTCACTGAAAGACTTGTTGTAAAAAATTAGAGATACAAGAAGTACCTAAAACAACACTGTGAGATTGACATAAGTCCTACTGCTCCTCTCCGTCCTCCTTTGAGCCCTCATTCTACTAATCCTGTGTCTAAACCATCTTCCCATTTAGAGGGGGCCACAAGACAGTAAACAGAGGTCCACCAAGTGTAGCTTTAAGCTAGCACCAAGTGTAGACACCCCCGTATCTACCCTCAAAGGGCTTCTCCCAGAGTTGACAGGACTCTGAGGGATTTTCTGGTAGACTGCCACGTAGTTCCCTTAAATAGACAAGAGAAACTAAAATGTAATTGATGAAAAATATTGCCAAATTCTGGCAGATAGCAGAGCCTGCAGAGGGGATCCTGGGAAAACTGGCAGAAGCCAGTGAAGGATGAGATTTCTTACTGGAGCCCTGTCTTCCAGATCTCTGCCTGTAGCGCCCAAGTAGAGTGAAATATCTTTGCATCCTCTTTGGGAACTTAAGTCCATGGGTTTTCAAAGTGCTGCCATAACTACTTACTGTTTCCAGCTAAAAACTGGAAAGATATTTAAAAGGGGTTTTAAGGAGCTCTGTTGTCAGAAATTGGCCAGATTGAAAGCTGATATTCAGAGCCTGATAGAAATTATCTTAGGCTTTCTCCCCTAAGCTGAAATGAAACTATGTACCCAAAGGGAAAGGTCATTTAAAACTTAGGGGAAGGAAAAATATTTTAAATGTCTTCACCACAAATATTAGTAAAAAGCTTTAGCCACCTGAGCAAGTAAACTTAACTTATTTCATCTACCAGAGAAACAACGTAGAGTCAACGTTTTTATAACTAGTGAGTACACTAGTTTGTATTATTGTATTTTATTCATTGCAGGAATTTTAAAATGGAAGCTGTAAATGGTTTCTGTATCTGCCTATATGTTTATGTGTGTGTATATATGTATATATACATATGTATATATGTTATGGGTGTGTGGTATTTTCTACCTCTGGATGGTACTACTAAAATCAGTTTGTAAAAAAGACCTATTTAATTGGCTTGAAGAGAATTAAGCACTTACATGAATTAAGGACTTGTAGCATTCTCAGACATGTAACAGAAACTAACCCAAATGCTTTTCAGGTTCATGTAATCTGAGAAAATATTTGGTACTAAAGTTAATTTAAGTTTGTTGCTTAAGTTTGTTGGTTTAATTAAAATAGACATGTGTTTACAGTTATCAACATCTAATATAATGCAGACACACAACTTTTATTCTTAGTGGGTTTAGTATTCAAATAAGTTCACGTTATCCCTGTTACAAAATTTCTCAGCAAGTAAAAGGACTTGGTATAATCGAAACTTAATGAGTAATTCAATGCAATTGTTGAGAGCAAGTAAATTAAATAGATGTAAGAAAGATAAAAGTTTTTAGGTAATTTTTAAAAATAGTTCCCCAATTATTTTTGGTAACCTGAAACCTTAAAGTTTGGCTAAGTTAATTTAAATAATGGATAGTCATTAAATATCTAGATCATTTCCAAGTAAGATAAAACACACAAACAAAAGTAATTACTAACAATGGGCTTCTCCACATTTGACTTTCTTTACAGAGGAACTAAAGATATTTTGGATCTATTAGTAAACACGTTTTGTGCCATGCTGAGAAAATTACTATGAGAGAGCATACATTTCTGAAAATTATAAAAAGTATTTATTTACAAAATGTATAACATCAAGCCACAGAATGCTAATGTAAAGGACAGTTCCCAATTGTCTGTTCTTTATTTTCACTAAAAATTAAAGTTTTTAGGGCTAAAAATTCTAATATATATTATCAGAGCTACTGGAAATAATAAAGGAAACATCTTAATATACAAGAAAAGTAGGATGTGTGTTTTCAGTAAAAGAAGCTATGAATAATGGAGGTGCATTTTTGTTAAGAAAAAAAAGGAAGAAAGAAAGAAAGAAAGAAAGAAAGAAAGAAAGAAAGAAAAAAGAAGGAAAGGAAGAAAGTGATTTTTGTTCTAGAGTAAAATTGGTGGGGCACCTGGGTGGCTCAGTCGGTTAAGCAGCTGGCTTCAGCTCAGGTAATGATGTCCCAGTCCGTGGGTTCAAGGCCCATGTTGGGCTCTTTGCTGACAGCTCAGAGCCTGGAATCTGCTTTGAATTCTGTGTCTCTTTGTCCCTCTGCCCCTCCTCTGCTCATGTTCTGTCTCCGTCTCTCTCAAAAATAAATAAACAATTTAAAAAAAATTTTTAAATAAAGTGAGATTGGTTATTTCAGAATGGGAAAGAGTTTTCTCTTTCACATAAGAAAAAAAATGTAAAAGGTTTAATGGAAAAAGCATCTGGGGAAAGAAACTTATGTGTGGTCAGGCTGGTTAAGAATGAAATAAATTTATGTTTAAAAATGGGTTTTAATATAAAAAGTACACTGGTGAAAAATTAGAATTAATTTCCTCTCTGTTAAAAGGGCAAAGTTTTCTTGGACATTTGGTCTCCTTTTGGTAATAGATTGTGAAAGTTTATTTACCTGTTAAGTAATCTGCCTAAAAAGCAGAAATTTTTGTGTCTTACCAAAATAATGTGTTGTGCTTCATTTTAACTTTATCATCATGTCCTTGATTACTTCAGTTTTCTCTATTAAAACAGCTAAGGTGGTTTTTTTTTTTAATTTCTCAACTATTTAACTTTCCGTATTTTCCTAGAAGTCTTTAATTGTCACTATGGTTCAATAGATAACTAAGTATTGTCTCACCATGGGCTATGATGCTATTTGACCAAGTGTTTTTAAACCTTTTGATATTTTCGACAAAATTCCCAAAATCAAATTCTAAATAAAGCCGTTTGGCCCTGAAATAACTTTGGGACTTTCCAGAGGGTCCCTGGAACATCTCAAAAAATTTGTTCTCTCTCCTTATAAAAAGGGAGATGTTAAATTAGATTTCTTTATAGCTAAATAACATGGGCAGCATTGTCAAACAAGAAAATAGTAAGCTTCCTCTATGTTGTATTTGTATAGGTACATGTTCTAAGTGTTTCTGAAATAGTATGAAATTGCTAAAGTCTAATATACCCTGGGCTAATGCTATCATCATAATGCCAGTTATCATTTCTCAATGTTGAGTGCACAGAAATAACTAAATTCCATTGTAATCATCAGGTCTTTAACAGTGGGCATGTTTTATCTTTTGTCATTCATAGAGTTACTGTTTTACTCTGATGCTTTTGCAAAAGCGTTCCTGCAAAAGTGCTTCCTCTTCAGTAATGTTCATGGGAAGGGCTTTGACAAGTACAGGTTCCTGACAACTTTAAGATCATAAAACTAGGGGCATCTGGGTGGCTCAGTTGGTTAAGCATCAGACTCTTGATTTCGGCTCAAGTCATGATCTCAGGGTTGTGAGATTGAGCCCCTAGATTCCACACGGGGTGTGGAGCCTGCTTAAGATTCTCTCTCTGTCTCCCTCTACCCTTTCCCAGCTCACTCACTCTCTCTCTTTCTCTCTCTCTTCTCAAAAAAAAAAAAAAAAACTGAATTGGGCAAAAATTTCCAGAACTAATGGAAAAACTGGATTCAAGCAGACTACTGAGAAGAATGATTATAATTTTTAATGACTCTTTGTTTGAAAACATTACTAGTTACCTAATGTTTTCTTTTTCCAGATTTAAAGAACTTTTCTCTTAAGCTATATATAAATTACAGCAATTACAGTATATTTTTGTAAAGAAAGATGAAACATTTACTTTTTCTTCCTACGTGATCCCTCTAGAATATAGAAACCCTTAAATTTCTTCATGGAAATATAGTTAGTTGTTTCCATAAGTTCAGTAAGGATCTGTTCTTGCAATGAGACACAACTGGAAATATTGGCTATATTACCCGGGCTTTTACTGGAATGGTATTGCAGGTAAAATATGATGGTGAGTCCTTGGCTTGCCTTCCTGGCCTCTGGGGCTTTTAAGAGTTCAATCTAAGACTCCTTATGAAATGTTCCAGCAAAGCAGTCTTAAAAAGAGCTTATATGATCAGTCACTATTCTTGCTGCACTTATGCAAATAATCAGGCCAAGTTTAATACAAATTAGTTTTCCTGTGATTATCTTTGGGAAAAAAAATTGGGGTAATGGTAGAGGGAAAAATTATGTTCCACCTTTAGAGATGTTAGATTCTAATCCTGTTAATTGTCTTTGATGTTCTGTTATACACCTGTCAACTGGACTCTGTCCTGAATTCTTTTAGTTTCCTCAAACAAATATTTGGCTATGATGCTGCAAACTGAAATTTCCAATTTCCTCCCACCCTCCAATTTGAAATCACTAAGAACAAAGATTTCCCTTAAATTGTAGAAAGGTCCTCCTCACTACCCATATGGCAGCC
This sequence comes from Herpailurus yagouaroundi, assembly GCF_014898765.1. Classification (NCBI taxonomy): domain Eukaryota; kingdom Metazoa; phylum Chordata; class Mammalia; order Carnivora; family Felidae; genus Herpailurus; species Herpailurus yagouaroundi. The sequence continues at coordinate 8,760,225 of NW_024412425.1, forward strand.
AAACTTCAGGGACTAGAACTGTTGGTATACATCTCACAGCTAAAGAAGGCTCCACCTCACACGCTGTCCTGTGCAGATGATGGAGGCCTCCCAAGCAAATTGATGAGGAAGAGAAGGAGCTAACATCAAGGCAGACTGCTTCCACCTAAGACATCTGATCAAGACTTCATACTTTAAACATGAAACCCTTTTACTCTTTCTTTCCTTTACTTTGGCATTGGCCTGGAAAGATAACACCATCATTTACATTTCCCAGGACATGACCCTCTAAGGGGGACTTTCGGACCACTGAATTTGTCATCAAAAACTCCAGTTTCTGTCTCTGATGGTAGAAACACCAGTCCATTTCCCTGTCTTTGGTTAACAGCTCCAAATCCAAGGAATCTTGCATCCAAGCTCTGTACAAGGAAAGAGACACAAGGCAAGGGCAATCAGAATAAAACAGCCTGGGGCATCTGGGTGGCTCAGTTGGTTAAGGATCTGACTTTGACTCGGGTCATGATCTCATGGTTCATGGAGCCCCGCATTGGGCTCTGTGCTGACAGCGTGGAGCCTGTTTGGGATTCTCTTTCTACCTCTTTCTCTCTTAAAAGATAAATAAATAAACAAACATTTTAGAATAAAGCTGCCTATGTAGTCTACAGACCTCTAAATTTGCTGGCCTCCATGGCTGTCACCTTTCTAGTCCTGGGTCACACACTCAAGTGGGAATTACCAAGAGACATTCATGATTAAAATTAGCTTCCTTTAGTATATCACTTCTCCTCTGAAGCTATGATAAAGAACTTTTCCTTAACTCTAGAAAGTATTGTGAAATCTTCTGTTAAAACAACAGCTTCCTGGGGTGCCTCGGTGGCTCAGTGGGTTGGGCATCCAACTTCGGCTCAGGTCATGATCTCATGGTTCATGAGTTGGAGCCCCGCATTGGGCTCTGTACTGACAGCTCAGAGCCTGGAGCCTGCTTCAAATTCTCTCTCTCTCTCTCTCTCTCTCTGCCCTTCCCCTGCTCAACTTCTGTCTCTGTCTCCGTCTCAAAAATACATAAACATTAAAAAATATTAAAAAGAAAAAAAACAATAGCTTCCCAACAAAAATCCTTAAAAATCCTTAGACTCTCCAACCAAAGTTGTTCTTGATAATGACTGCCCTTAATTATCTTTCAGCTGAGCAAAGAGGTGTCTGTGCTGTGGCCAACACCACCTGCTGCACCTGAATTAATACTTCTGGAGAAGATGAAACTCAGTTACATAAGATCACTAAGCAAGCTACTTGGCTTAAAAAGATGATTCCTTGAGTGGGGTCTTTCTTTAGACTATTTGATTATGATCGGTTTAGTCTTGGGGACCATGGTTCCAAAGTGTACTACAGTCATTGGGAATTATCTTATTGGGAATTATCTTATTTATAATAATCATGGTAGTCCCCAAGGTGTGCTGTCTTCTCCCAAAAGCTTTAAATACATGTTTGCAAGCAGCTAACCATCAAACAAATGATCTCCTTAAGTCTGGAACATCAGAAAGGGAATGAAGAGAATGACTGATTTTACAATGTAAACCTGGAGTCATGACTTCTGAATACCACAGAGATTCAGCAAACTTCATCATGACCTGTGAATACCACACAGAGGATCAGAAAAAACCTGAGAATTTTGGAGCCATGGCTGAGAGTGGTGTTAATGCCTTACATTTTGGTCACATCACAAACTGAGAGTATGATCAAAAGAGGGGGAGGGGATTCTTTAAAAAGGCAACAGGCTCGAAAAAAAAAATTAAAAAATAAAAAGGCAACAGGCTCAAAATGGAGTCACTTGTGCTAAGCCCCACATCAGCAAACCAAGACCTAATACCTAACCTAACTGCAGTTTCAACCTGCCCCAGGAGTAAATCTTAAACCAGTCAACCTGGAATTTCCTGGCCAGCGTTAGAGAGGTAGTCTACCTGGTGGACTCCTTCTGTCCCCCAGAGAGGTAATCCACTCCTTCCTTGTCCGTGCCCCTTCTGCCTAGGAAAGCCCCTCCTTTTGTTCAGCTCTTCAGAGCTCCTTTCTATTTCCTAGATGGGATGCTGCCCGGCTCATGAATCATCAAATAAAGCCAATTAGATCTTCAATAGTCAGTTGAATTTTGGGTTTTAACACCTTGTAGCACAAGGTATTTCCCCACATCATTAAATATTCTTTGAAAACATGATTTTATGACTACAAAGTGTTCCATCAAATGGATGCCACATAATTTATTTATTTAAACAATCTCTTACTTTGGAACGTCTAAATTGTTTCTAACGTTTTGTTCTCTCAAAAGTATTGGAGAGAGCATTTTCATGGTTAAATGTAGCTGGCGGAGGTGGAGGTGAAGGAGTTCAAGCAGATGACGGAGGCCCTGGGCCCCAGCACCATCAGGGAACTTGCTGTGGCTGGGCCAGAGATGCAGGTTAGAGTGGGGAGGGGGCCGGTGTGCGTGTGTGTTTGTGTGTGTGTGTGTGTGTGTGTGTGTGTGATGGATATGGAGGGTTTGGAGACTCCTCACAGGCATTGCCAATTTTCTTTCCAAAAAGACTGCCCCAACATGTACTTCCCCCACTCTTGTCTCCTCCTGCCCTCTGCCCATGTGCACTCAGGTGGGGTGGGGTGGGGGGCTTCAGGATGTGCCCCCCACTGGGTCATAAGAGGATGTTAACACTTACACAAGTCACACTGGTGCAGATAGGTTGGCCTTCTAGTTCTCACCGTGGTGTGTAATTTTCAGCAGGTTCCTGTTGCCCCCAGGCTCACCCCTCAGCTCTAGGGACCTCCAGATACGTCCCTCAGTCCCCAGCAGGGAACAAATAAGACCTTCTTGGCTTCAAAGGAAACACTGTATCTCTTTGCTCTAGCCCTCTGGCGGGCATGGGTCCAGGGAAGGCACACATCCAGCCAGCATTAGTGAGATGTAGTCATCATAGGATCCTGGTCGAACCCTCCTGCCAGCTGCCCACTCGGAAACTCTGCTCCCACAACCCCTCTTCCTTTGCTCCCTCGGGGGTTATTCATGCCACTGGTGATGATTTTCTTATTGCTCCAAAGGAGAAGTGGCCCCTTGAGTGGCAGAACCAGGCTCTGGGGCCAGGCCACCTGAATTCAAATGCCAGTTCCATCACTTTAGAGCCCTGTGACCTTAGGCAAGTTACTTAATCCCTCTGTGCCTTAACCCGCACGTCTGAAAAGGGAGACCCTACCTCGTGGGCTCCTTCCGAGAGCTCAGTGAGGCAGCACTTAGTGCAAAGCTTAGCACTCACTTATGTGCATCAGTGATATTTAAATATTTTATGTGTACTTTTTCATTAAATAAGAATGAGAAGAGGACCTGACATCCCACACTAGTTTGTTTAGTGGCTCGGGGCGCAGAGACATTTTGGTGGCATTGGTTTCCAGTGCACCACACAAGCCCTTGCCCGCTGACTGAAATGTCTATCGGCATTCGCAGTTCTCTCGTGAGCAGTCCCTTCTGCAGAGGGCACTCACCCTTAACATGACGACAGAAGCCCAGCCACCATGACCAGCGCTCTTCCTCTCGATAAGATGTCTGGAATGTCAGATCTGAGGCCGTGGGTCCAGAATGGCCGCACTCCAAACTCCCAAGCCAGTGCTTTCCCGCAGTCTTCCAGAAACTCCACCTAGCTTTGGTCACAAATGCCTTTCCTAAGCAGACTCCCCTGGGAACTCACACCCACAGGACACTACTTTTTCTCTTCTTACAGTGGGATTTGCAGATCACACTTTTAAAAAGGGAACTTGATTTTGTGGCTACATTTAATCTGGGTTCACGCTTGCCCTTTGCCTGTCTTCTCTAGTATCTGAGGAATGCTTGACGGGTTACAGGCGGATGTTTTATGAATTACTTATTCATCTTTTTACAAGTGCAGCAGCGAAGCTGGCCTTCCTGGTGTTGACTGGCAGAAACACAGTTGCATATCTACGAAAGTCCAGTTTTCTAGCAGCTCAAATCGGTGACATCACGAGAAGGTAACAGAACAGTCAGGTTACCGCTATGTTCCCCTGAACGCCCTGATCCCCACAACACTGCCCTCAACAAACAACTGCCTTGCCCCTAGGGCTGTGATGTCCACACTAACAATCATTTGGGATGAAGGCCACCCAGACACCCTTGAAACCAGATGCAACTTTTTTCCAGCTTTATTGAGTTGCAATTGACATTCAACATTATGCAGGTCAAAAGTGTGCAATGTGATAGTTTGGTACACCTGTATACATTGCTAAATGCTTACCACGATAAGGTGACTTAGCACATCCCCCACCTGATATAATTACCATTTTGTTATGGTTGTTAGGGTGAGAACATTCAAGCTCCACTCTCATAGCCACTTTTTTTTTTATAAATTTTTTTTAACATTTATTTATTTTTGAGACAGAGAGAGACAGAGCATGAACAGGGGAGGAGCAGAGAAAGAGGGAGACACAGAATCTGAAACAGGCTCCAGGCTTTGAGCTGTCAGCACAGAGCCCGACGCGAGGCTCGAATTCACGGACCTGAGCCGAAGTCGGACGATTAACCGACCAAGTCACCCAGGCGCCCCTCATAGCAACTTTTTTTAATGTTTATTTATTTTTGAGAGCCCGAGAGACAGAGCATGAGTAGGGGAGGGGCAGAGAGAGGGAGGCACGGAATCCGAAGCAGGCTCCAGGCTCTGAGCTACCAGCACAGAGCCCAACGCATGGCTCAAACCCATGAACCACAAGATCATGACCTGAGCTGAAGTCAGATGCTCAACCGACTGAGCCACCCAGGCGCTCCTCATAGAAACTTTTAACTATACAATACGGTACAGCTGGATAGTACCATGCTGGACAGTAGGTCCAGAACTTACGCATCATCAGACCCAGCTCTTGGAGCCGAAGGCCAGCACGTCAACACCGTGAGCTGTTTCTGTCACAACCTGCCTGGCCTTTATGGTGAGTGCCATGAGAAAGTGAGTTTTCTAGATAATACACATGTATTCCCATCACTAAGAAGTGCCAGGCCCACAAAGAAGCACCCCATCAGATGGTGACAACTTTCCCACTGTGCCCCTGAAGAATGTGTCCCAGCAGCATGGGGCAGCTACAGAGCAGCACAGCCAGACTGACCCGTGAAGGGACACAATGTTTGCCAGATGGATACTGTGGCTGGATTTCCCACCACCTTCCAGAATGCGCTGTGTCTTCACAAAATGCGACACATCAGACCTGATATTCTGGAAGCTAAAGCATAGAGGAAAAATATTCTTTAAAGATGATCTCTTACAAGATCAACTTTGCAACTATGAGACTTGAAGTAAGTCACAGTTGAGGAATGTAAGGATGAAATTACAACACAAGTCTTTGCTATTGTGAGTGTGGACACCGACCGACGAGAGGCTGCCTGGGAGGTGGATGGGTGCACGCGTGGGGAGGATTTGAGTGAGAAGTGGGGGCTCAGGACCTGGACGTGGGGAAAGAGGGAAGGTGGAGTTTGCAGGAGGGTTCCCCAGAGGTAGGGGAGGGGAAAGGCCACATACACAGCCCAGCTCCATGCCAGGCCCTATGGGGAAAAGGAGAGCAGTGGGATCGGGGCACAGATCCTGAGTATTTCCTCCCTAGTGCTGGAGTCCACTGTGCATGGCCTCAGCTTGCTTGTCAGCATCGAATCAGGAGCTCTCCAAAACCAAGGTGGGTTTGTCCCTTCTGTGTCCTCAGCAGTGAGCACAGACTGCCACCTCCCAGAGACTCAGTCCCTGGTTCTTGAATGAGTGAATGAATGAATGCATGCATGCATATGTCCACATTCCATAACGTGCCAGTGTTGGGTGAAACAACAGAGTTTTATAGTTTGGGGAAATCTACATTAATCAAAATTGTATGAATAATCGGACAGCATATTGGAAAACCAAAAAAAGTGGGGTGCAATACTTAATTTACAAGACAGCCCTGATTTTATACACACACATATCAATGTCCTCTGATTTGAAGCAAGCATATGATCTGTGACATGCACCGTGCACTAACCAGGGGACAGTCACTGTCAACATGTGAGGGATTTCCTTGCAGCCTCTCTGCTCTGCCTATATTGTATATATTATGCTGAGAACAAACGTATGGGAGGGAAATCACCCACACATTAATCGTGATTCTAAGATGGTGGGATTATGGACGATTTAACTTTTATTGACAGATTTCGGTGTTTTCTCAATTTCATACACAACGGGCACATCAACAAATTGTTTAAATGAAGAAAACACCCATGATTCAGATTTGGGGAGGGCTGGGAAGGAGGGTCACAGGGATAGAGGGACACCTGCACCAGGTGTGTTTGGGCAAAGCTGTGAAGGTCTCCCACTGGCTGGGCACAGGTCTGGCCACACCGTGGGTTCTGAGCACCTGCCGCCCCCCAAGTACAGCTCAGCACCCGACAGTCTTGCAGGACTGGACGGCTTGCCCTCAAAGGGAGGAAGGGGCTTACTCGCTGCCAGATGGCTTCTGATCCCGCCTCAGATGGGAGGGACCTTGACCCAAGCCTCCCTCACTTCTCCAGTATCACAGGGTTTGTCAAGGGACTCCCCACCTGCTTGGTCATTCCCACCTCCCAACAGCTGGGACGACAATGGATTATCACCACTCTACTGATGCCAACACTAAGGATCTGGGAAGATTAACGCAAGGAAGAGGCGAGCCCCAAGTTGCTGTTGTGCCTGCTTTTCAGACTCCTGCACTCCCCACTCCTCTGCGCTGCCTTGATCCTGCCCGGCCTCTCCAGCTGAGCAGGCCATGACGGAGGAAGGCAGGGTTGAGGAGCAGTTGACTCAGTCTAGAAGGCTCCAAAGACTTACCAACAGTTTGCCTCTTGGTGGTGGAGAGGGGGCAAGGGCCCCAAGAGCCAGCCTGCAGGCTCACCAGCAGTGGGTCCTTCCATTCCATGGTAGGGCACATGCGTGTTGGGGGCGGACACGGAAGAGCCCCGGGGAGACATCTTCAAAGCCACGAGGCCGTGGGACAACCTTGCCTGTAGCGGGCGCTGCGGAGGATTCTTCCATCCGCCACTCAGAATCTACTGTCTCCCATTCTTCACCTCACTCCCCACACAGGGAGACTTAACTCTGCGGTCTCCCTCTCCAAACTCCTTTGTCCTCTGGCCTGGAGATCAGTTCACGGTGGGAGACTGGCAGGTGGGTGGAAGGAGAATTGGGGTGTCTCCCTCACCACCCCCAGCAGGCCAGGGTACAGCGGTGTCTGGGCCCCTCTAGTTCTGCCATCACTGCAGTGGGCCACCCTGTTCCCAGGACTCTATCCGTTGTCTCCAGGGACTCTGTTCTCACCCCTGTGGAGTCCCTGTCCTGTGTCAGCCCAGGGCTCACTGCTAAGCACACAAGAGGAGCACAATGGCTTCCCAAGTTGCTGGTCCCTGGGTGCTTCCCCATCCTTTGTGGGCTGTCTCAGCTCTGCACACTCTTGTAAATCCTCTCTCCATTACACTCCCTCCAGTATCTCCTTGACTGTGCATTTTTTTTCCTCCTGGGATGTGGACTTATTCAGGCTCCCGTTGAACCACTCCCTACTGGTGTGTCCAGTCTGACCTCCATGATCTCTCTCTGGGCTTCAGTTTCCTGATCTTCCAAATGGGGAAGTAATAACCAACATGCTTTGCTTGTCGTTAAAATTTTTTTTAACGTTTATTTATTTTTGAGACAGAGAGAGATAGAGCATGAACGGGGAGGGTCAGAGAGAGGGAGACACAGAATCCGAAGCGGCTCCAGGCTCCGAGCTGTCAGCACAGAGCCCGACGCGGGGCTCAAACTTATGGACCGCGAGATCGTGACCTGAGCTGAAGTCAGCCGCTCAACCGACTGAGCCACCCAGGCGCCCCAAAAATTTTTTTTTAAGGAGACTATAGGAAATGTGGTTCTTTTGAAAAGGTTTACAAATTCTAGTGTCAGCAGGAGATTTAAGGATTGGTGCTCTGTGTTCTCGGGGACTTCCTGAGCATTTCTGATAAAGAGTGGTTACTGTCCAACCTGTCACCTGCCTCTTCTTTTTTTTTTTTTTTTAATGTTTACTTATTTCTGAGAGAGACAGAGCATGAGTGGGTTAGGGGCAGAGAGAGAGGGAGACACAGAATCCGAAGCAGGCTCCAGGCTCTGAGCTGTCAGCACAGAACCCGACGTGGGGCTCGAACCCATGAACTGCGAGATCATGACCTGAGCCGAAGTCAGATGCCCAACCGACTGAGCCACCCAGGCATCCCTTGCCTCTTCTGAGATAGACTGTGAGTCAAGAAGAAATGCAAGAATGGCTTCAAGGGGCCTAAACAGTGATACAAAAGCCTCAAGCTTCTGCACTTAACTCAGGCCTTTTGGACGGTCAATCAAAGCAGATGAACACTTACTTTACACAGAATTTTAATAAGCCTTGAGTTTTGGTTTCTGGCCCACCATCAGTAGGAAAGAGTAATTTAGGAAGAGAGAAGACTTTCGGGGAGACCACACCAATGAGAGGGGAAACTGGAAACTGTGTAAGAAGAACCCAGAAATCTCCAGAAATGAGGCCCTGGGACTAGAGAAAGCTCTGGGATCCGAGGCCATTAGCAGAGGGCAAACGCCGAGCACACCTCTCAGGCCCCGAGGGCTGCACCACCTCCTGCTCAGAATCCGAGGTTCACTGTAGCAACCCTGAGCCATTACGGAAAGGTTAATGGTGTTCCACATTCTCCAAGTAAGAAAAAAAGGAAATGTGCACCGCATCTTAGAAATATTTCCATCTGAAAATGTTACATGAAAATAATTTATGGCTCTTTCTGGAAAACTCAGCTGTCTTGATCTTACTCCCTGTGGGTTCCAGATGGGTGAGGTTTTGCTGTTACTGGAAATATCCACGTTTGAAGGCAGTCAGCATTTATTGAGTGCCTGCTGAATGCTGATCACTAAACTCGGTAACGGGGGTGAGGGATACAGGGAGGAGAGGGCCGAGCAATGTCTTGAGGGGCCTGGGAGGAGCATTTGAATCAGCTCATGGACTGAAAGACCACCCCCCACCCCCGCTTCTCCTGCCTTCCCGAGGGATCTCACACAGCCGCAGCACTGTACCTGGTGCCCGCTGCCTCCACGGCCATACCTGCACCAGCAGGCGGGACAAACTGGGCCACCTCAGCCGGCAGCCCCTCACCAGCTGGGCACCCCAGTCTGTGCCCCTCTCTGGGGTCTGTTTTTATTATAAATATTTCATTGTTTAGGAGTTTGGGTTTTAGCTGATATACAGCATTTGGCAGGGCTCCCCTCTAGCATTTGGTAATAATTCCATACCAAATGCTAGGGAGAAACCCTCCCAAATGGAACAGTTTCAAGCCAAGACTCTTTAAAAACCAGAGCCTGAGGAAGTCACCGTATCTGAGCATCCGTGGCTCCTGGGCTAGCAGAGGACAGACGCGTGCCCGGGACAAAGCGCTACCTTTGGGCTCCCCACATCGCACACGACAGTCTCTCCTCTGTCCTGACCCCGGCACAGCCTGGGCCGGAGCCACCCCTGGAGACATAAAGCAGGGGGCTGTATACACAATAGGTGCTCCGTAAACATCGCTGAGCTGGATTCCGTGATGTAGGATTAAAACGTGCTCATTCGGTTTCCAAAAATGTGATTTCTTCACACTTGTTCCTTCCCCCACCTTTGACAGCTCCGGATTTCCTTCTGGAGAAAATGGGTTTCCTGAACCGCTGGCACCGTGCCACCGGCCTTTGTATTCCGGTGGCTCTGTGACCTGCGTAAGTCAAGGATGAGAACACCCGCCTCACGGGCTCCTGGGGAGGATTGACACATGGGGCCCTGGCGCACAGTATGTGCTCAACAAACACTCACTCAGCCTGACTGAGCACTCATTTTGTGCCAGAAGCCTTACATGGACATCTCCCCTCATGGGTGTTTCATAGGAAGGGGAAGCTTCCTGCCTGAACCCCCCCACCCATGACTCTCCTTGCCAAGTCGTGAGTGGAAGTGCACCCCGGGCCACTGTGGCTAAATCCCTGCACCCTCCGGCTCCCCTCCTGCAGCTTCAAAGGCGTGGACACACGCCAGCAGCGGTGCCATCAGCGATGAAGGGGTCAACCTTTCCTGCTGGTTTTCAGTCCCACCTCCTCCTCTAGGTTTTTGGCCTCTGAGTGATGTGAGTCCTCAAGTCTTTTCACAGGGCAGAAAGCAGCCCCTAGAACAGGGTCCAGTGAGGTGACAGCAGCTGCCTGGAAATGTTCCAGAAGCCCAAGGAAACCCTGTTGTTTCTTCAAAACTACCCTTGACCTAAACTAATTCTTTTTTTTCTCTCATTCTCTCTTTTTTTTAAATTTATGTATACTTCTTGACTGTGGTGTATCCTACTGTGAATTTAGGTTTTTAATCCTGCTTGGGACTCTTTGTGACTCTTGACTCTAAGGATTCATGTCTTTCATCAATGCTGGAAAATTATTACCCGTTATCTCTCCAGAAATTGCCTCCCTCTCTTACTCTCTACCTTGTGCTTCTGGAGGTATTATAGACTTCTAGAGATACGAGACCTCCTAATAGAGGTCTGTGTGCACCTCTGTAGCACCTGTGAGCAGAGCTATCCTGCCTGTAAGTCACTTCCTCAGGAGGCTGGTGAAATGCCTGAAGCCATGGACGATGCTGTCCCTTCCACCAACCCACAAAATCCCTGGCAGGCAATGGAAAGATGGTGTCACTGGACACCACATAAAAAAGTTTGCTGGCAAAGTGGCTGTGAACATTGCCTCCAGGATCAGTGGACCCAGTTCTGATGCCCAGCTATGCATTTTACCAGCTCCATGACCTCAGGAAACTTAATCACCCCTCCGTGCCTTGGTTTCCTCTTCCATAAAATAAGGAATCTAAGTGAGCCTTCTCACGAGTTTGCTGCGAAGGCTAAATGCTTCATTTCTGGAAGGGCTTTCTCCACCCACTGCTGATGTCCACTGAGTCCATCAAAAACATCATCTATTAACGACAATGATATTTGAAGCCCATTCCTGTAGCTATGCCACTGCATTCCTTTATCTCTCTGAAATTGTGCATAGAATATTCCACCTGAAGTTTTATTCTCACTGGAGGCATAAAGACGGTGCAACCTTCTGCCCCCTCCCCCCGCCTCTTGGGACAAGTAGTGAGAAATCAAAATGAGACTTAGAGCGGGACCGAGGCAGGTGTGGTGAGGGATGTGGCAGAAATCCTGGAGGAGAAAAAGTGAGAACGGATATCCGTCAAGTCATTAACTGCAGAGTTATGTCTCCCACCTGACTTAATGATCAGATTCAGGTTTTCAGATCTTCCTCATCCCCTCTGCTGAGCTAGCCAGGCAGCTGTGCGTCCTTGAGCCCCCTCAGGACCCCCAAGTGCGACTCTGAGAGCCCCGAGTGTCCCTGGCTCCCAGAGGCTCGTGGCTCTCCCGCTCCCACCTCCCCCTGTCACCCTGCATCAGGAAACTCAGGACCTGATGTAGGACTGGAGGCTTGGACACCAAGATCTGCACCCTTCCTCAAAACGTGGGCCCCCCAGGCAGTGCCTGGCACTCCCAAAGAAACAAGAGAGCAGGAAGGCTCCCTTCTCCCAGAGGGACATTCTTGCCCTTGCTACTATTCCTGCATGTTCCAGCGTCTCAGAAATGTGAATTCGGAGGCAAGTTACGGAGCTTAAGTTACTGCTGGCACTTGATTGGAATAACTGTTACGTAAAAGCCAACACAGATGAATCGCCTGTAGGGAGTTGTCTGACTGCATGAGTTTTTACACATCTTTCAGCTAAATCAAAGATCCAAATGCTAAATCTCACACTCAGGAACATCAAGTGGATTTGTGACAGTCCCCAGAGGACTCGGTGTCCATAAACCAATGAATGAATTACACTGATCCTGGTATGTAGTTTCTCGTCTGTGACTGATACAATATTGATAATATTCTTTATTTCACTTAACTCTTTCTGGGCCACACTGAAACACCACAGTCTTGGATTACGTCTACACTCTGATGCAAATAATGATCACCTGTGGGGACTAGAGCGCACCAATTGATTATTCATTGATACGTAAACCACATGAAGATTAAAGTGGACACCTGTCATTGTTGCTCTTACATTTTTCACTGTGGAACTACTCTTGTGGGAATTTCGTGATCACTGCCACTGGATTGCCACCTACTACCACCGACCAGTTGGTGAGGCCATTTCGGACAATTGTTGGTCTTGCCCAACACCGTGGACGTCACCAATTCAGCCAAATCTGTTCAGTGCCCTGCATGCTCACTGACTTCCCCTCCTGTGCTGGTCCCATGCAGGGAACCATGAGGCGCAGGGCTGCGGGAGGCAGAGGAGTGTGGCTAGGAATGCTTTATTCCAAGATGCCTTGTGGAAGAAAGATGTTCACACAGCACTGTCAAATAACCCCATCTGGTCAGGTGTGGCCATCATGTCCGTGAAGATGCTGCTGCTGGCCACAGCTGCTGGTCACAGAAGGGCTCCCTCTGCCAGGTGCCCGTGTCAGATCTGTATACGCACACACCCATTCAGCTCTCACATTGCTGCGGACCAGTTGCCATTATTATGGGAACCCACTTTACAGAAGCTCGTGGAACTTAAACAGCTGTTCCCTCCAAGGTCACAGCTCACTGAAGAATTTGAACACAGGGCAAAGCGCTGCACCAGCTTTTCCCAAAGTGCAAGGGCATTGACGGGGAGTCTGGATATTGACACGTGGGTCATGAAAGCCTGAGTTTGTCTGCAGAAAATCATCCTCTCTCCCATTCTTTTGATCCTTCTGCCCCATTTAAGGAGAGCATTTCTGTCTGGTGCAAGCTGACCATTGAGGAGCAGGGGCCCTGGCTGCTGTGGGCTCAGGGCCAAGAGGCCAGCAGAGCCCCAGCTGAACAGCGCGTTGCCAGCTCAGGACACCTGAGACTTGACAGGCAGAATGTGTTCCTGTCATCCTGAAAGGCCACTGCCTACGCAGACTAGATGAGCCCTCGGGGCTTTTTAAACTGTGTTCCAAGGCACTTTGGGGGCTCCTTGGAGAAAACGCAAGGCTATCGCTCTTTTGGGGGACAGGGAAAGCAGTTGGAAAGCAGATTCAGAGCCACTCTGTTTTATATTTTTATTTGGAGGGAAAGAACTTCTTGACAAAAAGCAAACACACACACACACACACACACAAAACAAACAAACAAACAAAAACAAGAAGACACCGACCTTACTTGTCTCCACCTACCCCCATTCCTCAATTCACATCGGGCATGGCCTCAAGAGCAGTAGCCGTCCATTCTTACTGGGTTTCTGGACAGCAAGCCCCAGAACCAGCTGTCTGCGTTCTGAGCCCATGGCTCCTCAGTAACACGTACGTGAAGGCAGGGCGCTCCCAGGGCTCTGAACATCCTCTTCCAGCCCCTGGACCAGCCACAGGCGTAGAAGTCTCCTCAGATTCGCCGCGGCGCTCCCCTGTTCTGGACAGAGTGGGAAGTTGTTATGGCCATTCAGGCATCACCAAAAGGGGGGATTCAGAAGCAAAATGTTGGTGGAAGAAAAGGCCCGGCCAACCCTCCCCCGACCCAGACCCGCATCCCTCTTCTCCCGGGCTTTGCCGAGCCCAGCCCCTCCCAGTCCAGCAGAGGAGGGCAGCCATCAAAGCACCTGAGCTCTTGCTACCTGGCTAGTGCACCCAGCCAGAGGACACGTCCAGTTTTCCGCAGGCCTGACCTCCACTCTCGCTTTGTCCGGGGGTTCTGTCAGCATAGGCGAGGTTATGCTGTGGTTAACAAACAAACAATCACAAAGACTTGAAGCAAGCAATGTTTTACTTCTTACTCCAATTACATGTCAGTCTCAGGTCAGCAAGGGCTCTGCTCTGTGTTATCATCACTCTGGGATCCAGGCTGAGGAAGCTGCCACCTTCTGGAGCATCGTGGTCCCCGAGGCAGCAAAAAAAAAAAAAAGCATTGGAGAGGCTCGTACTGCTAATTGAATACCTGCACTCAGAAGCAATAATGCCACTTCTGCTCACTTTCATTGGTCAAAACAAGTCATGTGGCCATGCCTCACCTCCCAGGGTAAGGAAGCGTGTCTAAAGGGAGGAAAAGTAGATACCTGTAAATGCGCAGTTCAGAGGACTGCTAAAGACTGCACTTTGAGCCATGAAATGTTCTGTTTCACTCTCCTTCTCACACATACTACACTTTTCCCCTTAAGGTGGACAGTAACTCTTATTCCAGAGACATATAACTAAGAGACAAAGTCCTTGACACCTCCCCAGCATGCATACAGCCTTGGAACAGAGACTGGAAAATGCCAGCAAACACTCCCATTCAGGAGGGGAAGAAGGGGTGTCCCCAGCTAACAGGCTTGTCCGGAGTCCCCAGCAGACATGAAATCTGGGAACTTTTTCCTCTAATTAGGCTCTGATTCTGTTTGATAGCAGTACCTCTCTGGCCCTTGACCGTGTCGCTTAGAGGGTTCTTTGGCTCTATTTGAAGTGTGTGTTGGGGAGAACTGAATCATTTACCCACTTTTCACTGTAGACGGTGGGTGCTCAAGGGTAACTTCAAGTCTCAAACAGTCAGAGTCTGTATTAAAAGTCCAGGCTGATGACTCTTTTGGTGATAGCTACTCACCCAAAATGTAGTAGCTTCTTCTCTACTTGTTTCTACTCAATTCTGTGTGCCAGTAATGATGCCCATGGTTTTTATTGAGAGAAAGCCTTTCAGACCACTACATTTCTTCATTTTCTTGTTGTATTTTATTTTTGTAATAAAAATACAATTATTTTTTATTGTATTTTAATTTTTTTATTTTGAGATAATCTTATATTTATAGAATGGTTGCAGAAATAGTGTAGAAAGTTCCCGTGTACCTTTCACGAAGTGTCCCTAATGTTAACATCTTGTATCGTCGTAGTAAAATTATCCAAATTGCATACGTTGCATTTACTCACCATGTCTCTTTGGTCTCTCCCAATCTGGGACAGTTCCCCAGTCTTTCCTTGTCTCTCACGCCCTTGCCACTTTGAGGACTTACTGACTTTAGAGCGTTCCTCAATTTTAGTTGGTTTGCTGTTTCTTCTGATTAGATTTAGGTTGTACATTTAGGCAAGAATGCGACAAGAATAACAGGTGCTTCTCCGTGCATCATATCTGAGGTTGCGTGATGTTAACGTGTCTTTTCTTTTCTGGTGATGTTCATCTGTATCACTTCACATGAGTGTTGTCTACCAGGTTCTCCATTAGCAAGATCATGCAGATGTTCTGTATCTGCTCAAACTTCTACACACCAACGTTAACATCCATCAATGGATCTTGCCTGCAAGAATAACTGCTGTGTTGTTCTTTTTTTTTTTTAACGTTTTATTATTTATTTTTGAGACAAAGAGACACAGAGCATGACGGGGGGGAGGATCAGAGAGAGAGGGAGACACAGTATCTGAAACAGGCTCCAGGCTCTGAGATGTCAGCACAGAGCCGACATGGGGGCTTGAACTCACGGACCACGAGATCATGACCTGAGCCGAAGTCGGATGCTTAACCGACTGAGCCACCCAGGTGCCCCACTGCTGTGTTGTTCTAACATGACGTTTGATTTCCCTCATTCCTTCCACATTTTGTTGAAGGATCGAGATTCTTCTGTAAGGAAGAGATCTACTCCCCCATTTATTTATTTGTTTATTTATACCAATATGGACCCAAAGATATGTATTTTGTTGGGGGATAATTCAATGCTATCACTTTTTATTGTGTTGCTCAAATTGTTCCAACTTTGACCATTGAGAATTCTTTCATGTGCCTTTTCAACATGCCTCATTCTTTTTTTTTTTTTTTTAAGTGGCTCCCTACCCAACGTGGGGTTTGAACTCATGACCTTGAGATTACAAGTTACATACTCTACACACTGATCCAGCCAGGTGCCCCACCTCATTTTTTTTTCTAAGCAATTTCTTTCTGGCACTATAAGATGTTTCAGGCATATCTTTTTTTTCTAAGTTTATTTATTTATTTTTGAGAGAGAGAGATTACATGTGCAGGTGGGGAAGGGGCAGAGAGAGAGAATCCCAAGCAGGCTCCACACTGTCAGTGCAGAGAGCGACCTGGGGCTTGATCTCATGAACCATGAGATCATGACCTGAGCCAAGATCAAGGGTCAGAGGCTTAACTGACTGAGCCACCCAGGTGCCCCTGTTTCAGGCTCAGTTTGCCTTGTCCCTGCCCCTGCACTGGAACCAATCACTTCTAAGAGAAGCCCTGGTTCCTTTTATTAAAGAATGGTACTTAGAAACCAAGCTGGGGGCATTCTGTGTGCCCATTGTTACTATGGTGTCATTGCTTCTAGGCCCTCCCAACAAACGGAACTTGAAAATATATGACATGTGCATAAACACATATTGTATTTATGTCTCCCTTTATCCATCTGGGTGTGTGTATACGACCTATGATTCCAATCCATCACCACAAGCTTCATTCTACCATTTTTTCTCTTTTTATTTGTAACTTCTTTTTCCAACAGTGGGAAATCTGTGCTTCGTTATCTAAAATATATTCACTTGTTCAACTCTTCTACACTCACGAAGTAGTTTCAGAATTGCTACCCACACCCCCATAAGAAACGAACTTACTAACCAGAGTATACAGTTATTATAACTGCATTTGTATACAGTTATTTTAGCCCTTATCTTCACATTATCCAGCAAAATACTGAATATTTTACAAAGCCACTTGGGTTAGTTTTGTTCCTTGCCCTCTCCCTTCCATGTACTTATGTCATACATTTGTAATACTGTTGGGTTCATTTGTTATAGTTTATATTCCATTTTTATTTCCCCCACAATCTGTATTTTTTCTTTCTCCCTTCCTGCTTCCTTCCTTACTTCCATTCACTGATATACAGTTTCATGATTTTTGACAAACAACCAGTCAGGTAGCCACTATCACATGATATGTTTCATCCCCCCAAATTCCCTCTTCAGTCTCCATGTCGTCAATCCATTCCTCCAAGCCTTATTCCTGACCTGATTCATACCATTTTGCCTTTTGAAAATGTTGTATAAATGGCAGTATACATCATGAAACCTTTGGATTCTGGCTTCTTTTACTGAGAAAAATGCATTTAGGAGTCATGTTTGTTTGTTTGTTTGTTTGTTTGTTTTGCAATAGTTTAGTCCATTTTATTGTTGAGTAGTGTTCCAATGCATGAAAGTAACATAGTGTATCTATTCACCAATTGAAGATCATCTATATTGTTTCCAGTTTGGACTATTATAAGTAAAGCTGCTATAAACATTTGTATAAAGGTTTTTATGTAAACACAAGTTTTTATTAACCCAGGAGTGCAATTACTGGGTCTGGTTAACTTTATAAGAAACCTCCAAACTATTTTCCACAGGGTTGTAACATTTGGTAGTCCTGTGAGCAATGTGTTAGGGTACACTGGTATTGGCAGACTTTTTCTGTAAACCATTCTAGTAGGACTGTAGTGATATCTCATTACAATTTGAATTAGCATTTCCCTAATGACTAATGATGTTGGAAATCTTTATATATGCTTATTTGCTACCTATAGATCTTCCTTGGTGAACTATCTACTTAGAGCTCTTGTTTACTTTTAAAATTTGATTATTAGCTGTCTTCCAGTTGAACTTTAAAAGTTCCTTATGGTGTACCTGTGTGGCTTAGTCAGTTAAGCCTCTGACTTCGGCTCAGGTCATGATTGCATGACTCATGAGTTCAAGCCCCACGTTGGGCTCTGTGCTGACAGCTCAGAGCCTGGAGCCTGCCTCATATTCTGTCTCCCTCTTTCTGTGCCCATCTTCTGCTCATGCACTCTCGCTCTCTCTCTCTCTTTCTCTCAAAAATAAGTAAATGTTAAACGAATTAAAAGTTATTTATGTAGGCTGGACACCAAACCCTTTGTCGCAAATGCAATTTACAAGATATTTTCTCTCAGCCTGTGTTTTGTTTTTCATTCTCTTAACATTGTCTTTTCTAGAGCAACAGTTTTCAATTTTGATAGAGTCCATTTTATCTTTTTTTTTTTCCTCTGGGTCATGCTTTCAAGGTCATATCTAAAATTTCTTTGTCTAATTCAAGATCATTAATATATCCTCATATGTTTTCTTATAGGATTTTTATAGTTTTATGTTTTACATTTAGATCTATGATTTACTTTGAGTTATTTTTTTTTTTTTTTTATAAAAGGTATGGTCTGGGCCAAGGTCCACTGCTTTGCAAAAGGATATGCAATTGTTTGAACGTAACTTCTCGAAGGGATTATCTTTTGTCCTCTGATTTTCTTTTGTAACTTTGACAAAGTCATTTATGTAACTATATTTCTGGACTCTATTTTATCCTACTCATGTACATGACTATTATTTTACCAATATCGTGTTATTTTGATTACTGTAGCTTTATATAAGTCTTGACATCAGGTAGTGTGAGTCCTCCACCTTTGTTCTTCTTTTCCAAATGATTTTGGCTTTTCTAATTACTTTGCCTTTTCATATTGTTTTAATTAGAAATTAGAAACAGCTTGTCAATATCTTCAAAAAAAACTGCTGAAATTTTAAATAAGATTGTGGTCTATCTTCAGATCAATTTGGGGAGAATTAACATCTTCACAATATTGACTCTTCCAATTCATAATCATGGATATCTCCCCATTTATTTAGGTGTTTGTTCATTTCCTTAGTACCTTATAATGTTCAGCATACAAATCTTGTACAGATCTTATTAGATTTGTACCTAAGTATTTCATTTTCTGTATTATGGTTAATGTACTCTTTTGTAAATTTTGAATTTCAATTCTACATTGCTAGTATATAGAAATATAATTGCTTTTGGCATATTGATTTTGTATCCTACAACCTTGCTAAAATTACTTATTTGTGCTATTTTTGTAAATTTGCTGGGATTGTCTATATAACTGTGCTATGCAAATAGAAAATGTTTTCTCCTTTTCCAATCTGTATGGCTTTTATTTATTTTTCATGCCTTATTACACTGGATAGGACCTCTACTGTGAGGTTGACCAGAAGTAGTGAGAGATGACATCTTTGCATTGTTCCTAATCTTAGGAAGAAAGCATTCAGTTTTTCACCATTTAGGATGACGTTAACTGTAGGAATTTTGTAAATAAGTTTAATAGGGTACCCTTCTTTGAGTTTCATTTATGCCATGAAAACATGTAGCTTGCTCCCCCATGAAACTGGCAATAATTATAAAAAAACAAACCCAACCTTTTAAAGTCCCTGGAAATAGTCCTGAGGGCAAATGAAGAAACATTTACTCATGAAAATCTACCAGAACTCAGTAAGAATGGCAAAGTCAGTGGTATTTGAAATACAACAGTCCTTCTCTTCCTCTTTTCAGCTCAGCAAGATGAGAACCCCACTCCAGACTGGTGCAGCCAAGAACACAAGGTTTATTTACCTCTCACCTCCTAGTCAGAAACCTAGTTTCTCCTGGGAGAAACAGGACATCAGCAACCCTAGCTATCTGTAACTGAGGCTAAGTTCTAGATATGTATAGCTGAGAGGTGGGGGCTTCCTTTTTCATCCCAGCCCCCACTTATGGAAGGGAGGTCTACCATGGGTGGAGGGTGCTGGGAATATTGTGATCCAGATAACCCTTCCCTGGTTCATTTGTAGTTCATAAATCAGACGCTTAAAGCCAGGAGAGGCAAGCTGAGAACACCTGAAGCCATTGTTTCTCTCTTCCCTGATCACGCAGCTCCTAAAGTGGGAATGTCACTCAGAGGGAAGTGTGTCATTGTTTCCACTCTCAACTCCAGAGTTATAGCTCAGAGATTTTTCCCCAAGAAAAAAGTGGGCCTTCAAGTGGAGAGCTCTGAATCTCTTCCTAAAGGAACAGAGTTCATTTGTAACATGGTGCTAAAAATTTGAAGCCTAAGGGTTATGGTGAAAGGAAATTGAGAGGATACTTATAGAGTCATTGGAGATATAGGCCAAACTATAGGCCAGCGAGTTGGCCAAAGAGAATCAGGGAAAGAGACACCTGGGATCAAAATAAATCCCAAACATTGACCAAAAACGCTCAAACAAGAACAGATCAGTAGGTGGATCAGTTTTTGCTACAGGATTTTTTTTTTTAAATAAAGGAGCAGGGGCACCTGGGTGACTCAATCAGTTAAGCTGGGTTTCAGCTCAAATCATGATCTCACAGTTCATGAGTTTGAGCCCCATGTTGTGTTCTGTGCTGACAGTGTGGAGCCTGCTTGGGATTCTCTCTCTCCCTCTCTCTCTGTCCCTCTGACTCATGCTGTCTCTGTCTCTCTAAAAATAAAGAAATAAACTTAAAAAAACAGATAAATAATGGAGCAATTGGATGGCAATTAACAAAGATTGAAATCTGATGTGGCCAGGGAAAGAGACAAGGTGAGCCTTACCAAAGCTGGTGTCCTCCCAGTGTGATCATGGTCATATTCAAGGCTGCACTCCCTGAGAAGCAGCATCAGAAGCTTCAGACCAGGGTTGGTGAGGGAAGAGTCTTCACTAAATTAATCCATCCAGTTACTAAACCAAAACGAAGGAAGGAAGGAAGGAAGGAAGGAAGGAAGGAAGGAAGGAAGGAAAAGAAAGAAGGAAAGAAAGAAAGAAGGAAAGAAAGAAAGAAAGAAAGAGAAAGAAAGAAAAAATAAGACCCCTAGAAGAGATAAAGGTGAGAACCCACAGTTGCTTTAATATATACCTAAAATGTCCAGTTTCCAAAAAAAATTACAATATGCAAATAAACAGTTAAATGTGACTGGGACAAAAGGCAAGCAACAGACACTGCCAGTGAGAGCGACCAGATAGCAGATTTATCAAAAGATTTCAAAGTAGCCATTATAAATATGTTCACAGAACTAAAGGGAACCATGACTTAACAAAGTAAAGGAAGTTATAATGACAAGGTCACATCAAATTAAGACTCTCAATAAAAAGGATAGAAGTTATTTTTAAAAATAACCAAATAAAAATTCTGCATTGAAAAGTAGAATAACTAAAATTAAAATGTTTATTAGATGGGCTCAACAATAGATTTAAACTGTTAAGAAAAAAATTAACAAACTTGAAGATAGGTCAATGAAGATTACAAAATCTGAAAAACAGGAAAAAATGGGATAAAAGAAATGAACAGAACCTCAGAAAAATGTGGGACACCATTAAACACACCAACATACACATAATAGGAATAAAGAAAGACAGGAAAGAGAAAGGAGTAGAAAAATATTCAAAGAAATTATGGCCGAAAATTTCTCAAATTTGTAGAAATTAATTTACACATCCAGAAAGTTCAATGGTTCAGTGTACTCCAAGTAAGAAAAACACAAAGAGATTGACAAACAGACACACAGTAAAAATGCTAAAAGCTACAGAGAAGGAGGAAATCTTGAGAGCAGCAAGAGAAAAATAACTCAGCACCTACAAGGAAACCCCAATAAGATTAAAAACTCACTTCTCAACAGAAACAGTAGAGGCCAGAAGGCAGTGTGATATCACATTCGAAATGCTCAAAGAAAAAAAACTGTGAACCAAGAATCCTGTATCCAACAAGGTTACCTTTCAAAAATAAAGATGAAATAAAGACATTCCCATATACACAAAAACTGAAAGAATTTGCTGGTAGCAGACCCACCTTACAACAAATACTAATGGAAGTTCTTTAAGTTGAAAGCAAGTGACCCCAGGCAGGAACCCACAAGAAAAAAACAAAAAGTACCAGTAAGGCAATAATATAATTACAAAAGACAGTATAAATACATATTCTTCACCTTTCTCCTCTTAACTGATTTTAAGAATAACTGTATAGGACTGTATAAACAATATGTACATAATGTATTATTGGGCCTATAACACATAGAAAGGTGATATATTTTTACAAAGGAGGTAAGAGTAAAGCTAAGTTGAGCTAAGGAAATGACTTCAGGTGGTAACTCAAACCACAGGAAGAAATAAGGACAACCAGAAATGAGAAAATAGAACGTTAATAAAATAACACTGTGGTATGGGGCGCCTGGGTGGCGCAGTCGGTTAAGCGTCCGACTTCAGCCAGGTCACGATCTCACAGTCCGTGAGTTCGAGCCCCGCGTCGGGCTCTGGGCTGATGGCTCAGAGCCTGGAGCCTGTTTCCGATTCTGTGTCTCCCTCTCTCTCTGCCCCTCCCTCGTTCATGCTCTGTCTCTCTCTGTCCCAAAAATAAATAAACGTTGAAAAAAAAATTAAAAAAAAAAATAACACTGTGGTAAATATATACCTGCTTTCCTCTCTTCTCTATCCTCAAAAAAAAAAAATTATATAAACTATGTAAATAAAGATATATATTAAAAAGATAAAAACTTTCCCATCCTTAAAAGATATAAAATTATATAAATTAAGAATTGTAACAGTGTATTATGGTGATATGAAACATTCACAGATATATTATGTATAACAAAAATTGGGGAAAGGAATAGAGATATATCTACATCTCAATGGAATTACGTTAGTATAAATCTGAAACAGATTCTGATAAGTTAAGATATATGAGCCTTAGAGCAACCACTAAGGAAATAACTCAAGAAAACATAGTTAAAAAATCACTAAAGAAATAAAAATTCGAGGGACACTTGGTGGCTCAGTAAGTTAAGCATCAGACTATGTCAGCTCAGTCATGATTTCACAGTTTCATGGGATCAAGCCCCAAGTCAGACTCTGTGCTGACAGCAAGGAGCCTTCTTGGGGTTCTCTCACTTCTTCTCTCTCTCTACCCATTCCTCACTCACATTCTTTCTCTCAAAATAAATAAATAAACTTAAGAAAAAAAATAAAATTTTACATTAAAAATGTTTGTAAAAGAAATAAGCATCAAAGCAATAATGTAACAAAAAAGAAAATATATAGAAAACAGATAGATGGCAGTTGTAAATCCAACTATATTAAAAATAACATTAAATGTGTGTGGATTAAAAATCCCGTCAAAAGTCAGAGATTCCTAGGTTGGATGAAGAAACAAAATCCAACTATATGTTGTCTACAAGAGACATGGTTTAGATTCAAAGATGCAAACAGATGGAAAGTGAAAGTATAAAATAGATAGCATGCAAACATAATCCACAATGAAGTTGAAATTCTAGCTATATTAATATTAAACAAATTAGGGTTTTACTTATTACTAGTGATAAAGAAGGATATTTTATAATAATAAGAGTCAGTCAGCTAGGAAGATATAACAATTATAAACATGTATGTACCTAACAACAGAGCACCAAGGTACATGAAGTAAAAATTGGCAGAAATGGAGGGAGTAATACAATTGATAATTGAAGAGTAATAGTTGAAAACTTCAATACCCACCTCCAGTAATGGGCAGAACAACTAGCAGATCAAAAGGAAATTGAATACCTGAACAACTTTACAAATCAATTAGACCTAGCACATCTACAGAACATTCTATATAACAACTGGTGAATATACATTCTTCTCAAATGCACATAGACCATTATTCAGGGTTGATGATATGTTAGGACACAAAACAATCCTCACATAAATTTTAAAAGATTGAATAAGAGATAGAGTGTTCTCTAACCACATGAAACGTAAGTATAAATCAATAACAAAAGAGAGTCTGGGAAACTTACAAATATGTGGAAATTAGACAACGCATTCTTATTTAACCTATGAGTCAATGCATAAATCAAAAGATAAATTATAAAATACTTTGAGAAGTGGGAAAATGAAGATACAGCAATCCAAAGCTTACGGGATGCAGGTAATACAGTGCTTAGGGGGAAATTTATAATTGTAAATTTTTATCTTAAAAAAGAAGAAAGATTCCAATCAATAACCTAATCTCCTACCTTAAAACACTGGGAAAAGAAGAGTAAACTCAAAGAAAGGAACAAATAATTAAAATTATAACAGAAATCAGTGAAATAGAGGATGAAAAACAATAGAGAAAATCACTGAACAAAAAGCTCTTTGAAAAAGATCAATGAAGTTAATAAATCTTTAGCAATATCTACAACTTAAAAAAAGAGAACACTCAACTTATGAGAATCATAAAGAAAGAGGGGACACTACTTACAAAAATAAAAAGGGTTATGAAGGAAAACTATGAACAATTGTATGTCAATTAATCAGATAATTTAGATCAAATGAACACTGCTTATAAAAATTAAATATATAAAAATTAACTCAAGAATAAATAGATAATCTGAATATACTTATGGTCAATAGAGAGTGAATGTGTAGTTAAAAAAACTACTTACAAAATCTCAGACCCAGGTGGCTTCACTGCTGAATTCTATGAAGGACTTAAAGAAGAATTAGGATCTGTTTTGCAGTTATTACCTCTTCACTTGGAAGAGTTCATCATAAATTCTTCCTAACATAGAACAGGAAAGATCACTTCCAAACTCATTTGATAAGGCCAACACTATCTTGATATTAAAACCAGACAAAGACATGACAAGGAACAAAAACTACCAATCTGTTATAAATATGGTTGTAAAAATCCTCAACAAAAGAATCGCAAACTAAATCCAGGAATATTTTAAAAGAATTCGACACCATGGACAAGTGCCATCTATGCCTGGAATGCAAGGTTGGTTCAATATCCAAACATCAATTAATGTGATACCCCGTATTGCTAGAATAAAAAAAGAAAATCACATGATTATCTCAATCAACACAGAAAAAGTATTTGACAAAATCTGACAGACTTGTATGATAAAAACACTCAACTAAGAATAGAAGGGAACTTCCTCAGCCTGATAAAGGACATCTACAAAAAAAAAAAAAGAGAGAGAGAGAGAGAGAGCTAACATCATACTCAGTGGTAAAAGATCAATACTTTCCACTTAGAATCAGAAACAAAACGTGGATATCCACTATCACCACTTCTATTCAACCTTGCATTAGAGGCTTTATTCAAGGCAATTAGTCAAAGAAAAGAAATAAAAGGCATCCATTTTGGAAAGGGAGAAGTAAAACTATCTCTAGACACAGATGACATGAACTTATATATAGAAAATCCTAAGGAATCCACTAAAATACTATTGGAACTGAAAAAAAAAAAAAACAAGTTCAGTGAAGCTGCAGGTTATATGATCAATATATAAAAATTAATTGGATTTCTAAACACTTGAACAATCACAGAGAAATTAAGTAAATAATTCCATTTTTAAGCAAGTTATTTTATTTTATCATTCAAATTTAATTTAATTTAAACTTTATTTTAGCTATAGGCAGTGTTTAAAGAACACTTAATTTTTTCTCAAAGTATATTTGACACACAGTGTTGCATTAGTTTTAGGCATACAACGTAGTGATTTGACAAGTCTCTATGTTATGTTATACTTACCACAAGAGTAGCTAACCATCTGTCACCATACAATGCTATTACAATATTATTGACTGTATTCTCTATTCTGTACCTTTCATCCCTGTGACTTATTTATTCCATACCTAGAAGCCATACACCCATTTTGGCCATCCCCCCTCTGGCAACCATCAGTTTATTTTTTGTATTTATTCCATTTTATAGTAGCACCAAAAAGAATAAAATATTTAGGAATAAGTTTAACAACAGAATTGCAAATTTTATACCCTTAACGACAAAGTATTATTGAAAGGAATTAGAAATATAAATAAATGGGAAAATATCCCATTTTGATGGATTGAAAGACTAAATACTGCTAAGATAGCAATAGTCCTCAAATTGATCTATAGATTCAATACAATCCTTATTCTAATCTCAACTTGCTTCTTTGTACAAATTGACAAGCTTATTCTAAAATTCATATGAAATTGCAAGTGACCCAGGATAGCCAAATCAATCTCAGAAAAAAAAAGTTGGAGGACTTCTGTTTCTCAGTTTCAAAATTTACTACAAAGCAACCATAATCAAAACATTGTTAATGCTGGCATAAGGACAGACATATAGATCGGTGAAATAGATCTGAGATCCTAGAAATTAATTCACGTGTCTATAGTCGACTGATATTTGACATAGGTGTCGTGACTTTCCAGTCTAGAGAAAGTCTTTCCAACAAATTGTGCCAGGATAACTGGGTATCTTCATATTTAAGAATTAAATTGGACCCTTCCCTCATGCCAAACACAAAAATTAACTTGAAATGAACCACAGGCCTAAATTTAAGAGATAAAACTCATAAGAAAACATAGGGATAAATCTTCATGACCTTGAATTTGGCAATAGATTCTTAAACATGACATCAAAAGCACAAACAACAAAGGAGAAAATAAACTGCATAAAAATTTAAAGTGTCAGTGCCTCAAAGGATACTATTAAGAAAGTGAAAAGACAATCTACAAAATGAGAAAAAAAGGTTTTGCAAATCATATCTGAAGAGGGACTTATATCTAGAATATATAAAGAATGCTTACAATAACAAAAAGACAACCCAATTTGAAAATGGGCAAATATGAATTGACGTTTCTCCAAAGAAGATGTACAAATGACCAATAAGAACATAAAAAGATGCTCAACATTAGGGAAATGCAAATCAAAACCACAAAGATATGTACCTTCACACTAACCAGAATGAGCATGATGACAAAGTCAGATAGGAGCAAGTGTTGGTATAGCCACTGTGGAAAACAGAATGCAAGTTCCTCACAAAAGTAAAAATGAAACTACCATATGATCCAATCCACTTCTGGGATTATACATGAAGGAAACAAGAACACTATGCTGGGAAGATATCTGCACCCCCGTGTTCACAGCTGCATAATTTACAATAGCCAAGACATGGGAACAGCCTAAATGTCTATGGATGGATGAATGGATAAAGAAGTTATTCATATAAAGTGTATTCATATAAAGAAGTTATATATACAATGAAATATTACTTGGCCATAAAAAATGAAGGAAATCCTGCCACTTGTGATAACATGGATGAACTTTGAGGGCATTATGCTAAGTGAAATAAGACAAACAGAGAAAGACAAATACTGTATGATCTCATTTACATGTGGATCTTAAAATAGAGAAAAAAAGAAAAAAACCAAACTCAGATCAGATTTATGGCTACCAGAAATGAGGGAGGTGGAGTAAGGAAGGATTAGATGAAAGTACAAACTTCCGGTTATAAGATAAGTACTAGGGAAGTAACATACAACATGATGACTGTAGTTACCACTGCTGTACGGTATATATAAAAGTGAAGAGATTAAATCCTAAGAGTTCTCATCACAAGGGAAAAAAGCTTTTTTTTTCTTTTTCTCTTCTTTTTTTTGTATCTGTATGAAACGATGGATGTCCCCCCTCCCCTCTAGCAACCATCAGTTTATTCTCCATAGTTAAGAATATGTTTCTTGGTTTGTCTCTCTCTCTCTTTCTTTTTTTCCCTTTGCTCATTTGTTTTGTTTCTTAAATTCCACATATGAGTGAAATCATATGGTATTTGCTTGTCTGACTATAAGTCTCTGTCTTTTAATGGATGTATTTAGACATAAATATTTAGTGTAATTAGTGATTTGTTTGGATAAAAATACACTATTTTACTAGTTTTTTTCTATTCATTTAATTTCATTTTTTTTCTATTTGTCTCCTACCCTTTGAATTAATTGAATATTTTTTAAGATTCCGCTTTTTCTCTACCACTGACCAATTATTTATACTTCTTATTATCTTATCAGTGGTTGCCGTAAGTTTTACAATATATATCTTTAATTAATCAGAGTCTACTTCCAAGTGATATTATACAGCTTTACAGATGTGTAAGGGCCTTACATTAGCATATCTCCCACTCTTCTCTCACATCCTGTGTACTATTTTTTTAATAGGCAGTTCCGTTTTTCTTCAAGCACTTTACATATGTCCCTTCATCGTCTTGTGGCTTGCATGGTTTCTGACAAGTAACTTTTTTCCTCTGTATATAATAAGTTTTTTCTCTTTCTGGTCACCTTCAGGATTTTCTCTTTGTCTTTTGTTTTCTGCAGACGGAATATGACATGCCTATATGCTTGTTTAGTATTGATCTTTGCTTCTTGAGGGTAGTGTGTTAATCCTGCTTGGTTGTTTTCTGGGCTTCTCAGATCTGTCATTTAGAATCTGTCATTAATTTTGGAACATTCTTGGTTATTATTTCTTCATATATTTTCCCACCCTGTTCCTTCTATCTTCTAGTGGGATTCCAATAATGTCTACTATGCCATCTGATGTTGCCCCACGGTTTTTGGATGCTCCACTGTCTTCTGAAGTTACCCAGAGGATCTTGCTTGCTGTGCATTTTTACCATTGGTGCACACATATTAAGCATTATAACTAAGTTCTCTGCCATATGATTCCAACATCTATGTCATATCTGTGTCTGGTTCTGTTGATTTCTTTGTCTCTCGAAGGTGTGTTGATTTTTCTCGCCTTTTCCTATGCCTCATTTTTGTTGAACTGTACATCTTGTGAAGACACTACAGTCTGAGGTAAATTGTTCTTTATGTTTGGACACACATTTCCTTTTGCTGGCCTCCAGTGTGAGGTTTTATTTAATCTTGTCAGGAGTTAGGCTGGGTTGGAGATTTATTGTTGCTATGGTTACTCTTAGTGTACCAGAGGCTTCAAACTCCTCTGGTTACAGCTAGAACAATTCTAGGTTCTATAGCCCTAGTTATAGGCCCTGGGCCCAGTACCTTTCCCAGCCCCTTTCCCAGAGTTCACAGGTTTTATACTGTTCTCTTACCCAAGCAACAATGGATTTTCACCAGTGCCCTAAGTGCAGAGGTTTTTGATGCCTTTCTTTGTGCCAATTAAGGCTTTTTTTCCAAAGTAGAGAGAGAAGAGAATGAAGGTTTTTTTCTTTTCAAAACTATACTAAATTCCAGTCCGTTAATATACAGCGCAGTATTGGTTTCAGGAGTAGAATTCAGCAATTCATCACTTACATATAACACCCAGTGCCCATCCCAACAAGTGCCTCCTTAATGCCCATCACTCATCTAGCCCATCCCCCACCCACCTCCCTTCTAGCAACCCTCAGTTTGTTCTCCATCCCTGAGGGTCTCTCATGGTTTGTTTCCCTCTCTCTTTTCTTCTCCCCCTCCCATATGTTCATCCGTTTTGTTTCTTAAATTCCACATATGCATGAAATCCTATGATATTTGACTTTCTTTGACTGACTTACTTCGCTTGGCATAATACACTCTAGCTCCATCCATGTCATTGCAAATGGAAAAATTTCATTCTTTTTGACGGCTGAGTAATACTCCACACCACATTTTCTTCATCTGAGAATGGAATTTTGCCCCCCCTTGCAATGATTATTTTTTCCCTCCCTTAGGCATGCATGAAAGAAGCTTTCTCAAGACTCTCCCTATTCTTGCCTTTGAGCATCTGCTGGGAATTGTGGAGAAAAATCTGACAACAGGATACACACATGCTCCCATCTCTGTGGCCCCCATGGACTTCATATTGTCCCACCAGCCTGCACTCAACCTCTACCTATTTGTCTACTATCCTAGCTGAATTCTTCTTGCTGGTGTCTGGTGGCCCCTGCCCTAGGAAGCAAATACCAACGACGTTCCTCCCCTCCCTGATGGCTCCTGTCTCCAGATTTTGAGTTAGTTCGTTCTCTGAGGTTGTTCCAGAGAGGTGGTGAACCTGTGGGTTGTCTCTTTTCTTAATGTAAGGGAGGGAGGGATACTTTTTCCACCTCCCCATATCTGTCCTTAAGTTTTATAATAGATAACCTTGAACCTGTCAAGCTTTGGGTAAAAGGTCTAATCTTAATTTTCTTTTTCCCTCCAAATACTTTCCCTCCAACCGGAAGTATTCAAGGAACCCCTCCCCATCCTGTACTGCGTTTTTACTATGAAACATTTTAATCCATTCAGAAGTTTTAATGATGGGTGTGACAGCTACACTCTTATTTTTAGATTTGTTTAAAGATGAGTTTTAATCAGCTTTTTCACCGAAAGTATTTCTTAGTTCTTCTACGGTCAAGTCCTGGAAGTATTCCCTTCCATTCCTACTCACAAACTGGGCAATTCTTTTTAAATTATTTTTCCCCTCAGAGTACCTTGCCAAATGCAGCAGCAACTAATACATACAGTGAATACTCTGTCCTCCAAACTCTTCCCAAGAGCTGTGAGTTTATTTCCTGTCTCGTACATTACTTCAGGTGACAACCCTGCCAAGTGTTCCACCACATCTTAACATAGTTTGCCATCTTTCCAGCCCCCAATCATTGTTTCCTCACAGCTCACCACCCACTACAAAGTCAATGCCACATATTCAGGTTTTGGTAGGGCCTCATTTCCAATACTGATTTCCACATCACTCAGCATGGCCTAGGTGATGCTGTGTCAAGAATGTTCCCCAAATGTTTATGGTTTCTTATAACCAACGTTTATTTCCCTTTCTGTGCCCATCACGGGTTGGCTGGCTGCTGTAGGCTGAATGTTTGTGTCCTCCCCAGATTCATAGGCGGAAGCCTTAACCCCACTGTGATGGTATTTGAGAGATAATTGGGTTTGGGTGAAGTCATGGGGGTGGAGCCCCTTTATGAAATTGGTGCCCTTTCAAAGGGATGAAGAGACACCAGACCTCTATCTCTGCCATGTAAGGACCAGAAAGTGGACTCTCACCAGATCTCAACCACATGGGCATGCTGATTTCAGACTTCCCAGCTTCTCAAACTGTGATGAACAAATGCATGCTGTTTACAAGCCACACACTCTATGGTATTCTTGTCCCAACAGCCTCAACTGACTAAGACACTAACTTAGGGCTCTGCTCCTATGTCTCCTCCTTCTGGGTCTCAAGCTGCAGGGATATCCACTGCCTTTAAGCTTCCACCCTGATGTGACAGGTGGAACTTCCTCTCATATTTCACTGGCCAAGGCAAGTCACGTGGCACATCTGATCTCAGGGAAGCAGGGAACCTACAACTGCCCACAACAGAGTAAGCCAGAAACATTTGGAGGACAGGCAGGATCCCCATGCCTCATAAAAGGATTCATATTTACCTCTTGTCCACTCCGAATTCCTAAGCACTACTCAGTGCTTTTCAAGAGTGGCTGGATTCGGCCAGTACGAACCTTGAACCAATTCCCCTGACCAGAGGAATTGGCTCAGACCTGGGCCTGTGACCCAAATTGATCTAATGAGACTCAATGATCTAATGAGACTAATTCCTCATTTGGAATGTTGCTAAAGGATCTTTTCTTTCTCATGGACTTGGAAGTGTGAGATATGAGCCTGGACGCATCAGGGGCTACAAGGGCAGAGAGCCTTGCCTGAAGACATCATTACTGAAAAGCAGAGATGGAGGGGGAGGGGAGTGAAGGAGGAGGGGGCATGCAAAAGAGGGCAGAGGAGAAAGAGCTAAGAGAGAGCTGCAGCAAGCATGAGAGGCCAGAAGGAGAAAGGGAGAGGAGAGAGCCCCTGGATCCAGCCATTCCTGATCCACTCCAGGACTTCTCAGTTGTGAGAGCTGGTAAATCTTTCTTTGGCTTGAACTGAATGCTGTCACTCACAACCACTGGTCTTGAACAACATGCTGCCCCTCTGCCAGGTGGCCAGTCAGCCCATGTCCTGGAAGGCCCAATGCGAGCCAGGACTTTCACCTGCTCAGAAGGCTATGTTGGCAAGAGAGGGAAAGTAACCAGCATTCACTGTAAAGAGTGAGTCGGCCAAAGATGTGCGTGATAGATATGCAAGACCAACCTTAGGCCATCAGGTTTAAAAGGCACCAAATCAATAGAAAGTCATTAAAAATCAATCCCGTGACAATGGACGCTCTGGTTTGCTTGCCCTCACTCACCACTTCCAGCCTCTAATGCTTGAATCATTTCCCATTGATATGCGTAGCATATGCCAATTTAAATTTATTGGAGCACTTCACATTTTTAAGTGCTTAAATTTGGAAAAGATGAGCTTTATGGGCCCGGCATAGTGTGGAATGATCAGAAATGTTAAGAATGTGTTGCACTTTTTGTCATTTACAAAAGGTTAAAGAGTTGGGTTTATGAAATTCAAAATGATTTAAAATCCTAGAACTGCTTTAGTCCGGTGGCAGTGTTTGAATTTGGGAATTTGCAGGAAGCCTGGTTTACCTTTCAACTCCACGCCCCCCTCCCCCCCCGCAGTGACCCTCCACATTTCCAGAAATGGAGCCTTGCCCCCGGATGGGAATCACCCACCAGATAATTCAAAAATGGATACTGTGATCATTTTCAATTTGTTATTTAATTTCCAAGTAACTTGGGCTTCAGATAAGCATGATATATAATGATTTCAAATATTTAGCAAAACTCGTATTCTTGAAAGAATTCCACTCTCTCAAATTAAAACTCATTTAAGAATTTGAAGTGATTTTAATTGGTCTTCTCTCCAGGCTGGAAAAATCTTATTTCACTTTAAAAAACATTAATTTTTTGTTTTGCCCTGCTTGTTAAAGACACATATGCAATCAGCACTGTGATTTCAGGAATCGAATCTTCGCCTCGTACCGTAAACACTGATAAATCTGCAGAATTTCAATCTGCAGCCACAAACAGGTGATCACTTTGTAGTGTTTCCTCATTACTCTGATGCCACAGCACGCCATCCACTTCTTCTGACGTGAGTACTGGGAATATTAAAAGTCAATTAGAAAGGAAGAGGGAACCAGAAGCGAGAAGGGCTCGCAGGCGCTGAGGGGACGCTGTCCCTTGGTTGAGCATCCTCTATAAACATTCCCTCTGGACTTTTGACTCAGGTTAGCCCCTAATTGTTAATCACAACAATGATCCTTTGCTTTAACATATTTAGCATGGGTCCCGAGGTCCAAATTTGCTAATCTTGTCCTTAAAAAATATGTTCACTGTAAAGTAGATGAACATTTCATAACTTTAAATCACTAGTTTAAAAGGCTCACATTTTTATGAGGGTGATCAAAAGTGAAACACACACAAGATGAGAATGTATAAATCTAAACCCAGAGTTTGTCAAACACAAGGTGCTTGACAATCCGGCTGACTTTTCCTGCTCCAGGAACGGGCCCCGTTTCTGAATGAATCACAAACTCCCAGGGATCCCTCCGGGCCTGGCCTGGTCTGGCCTGTCCTCAGCATCTCCCAGACGGTCAGCCCTGCATCGTGTCAGGTCAGCTCAGCAGACAACCTTCCTGCCATGGCCCACACCATCGGACAGTGTTTCACAAACCTGCCACTCGGCCCACAGAGGTGTGGCATTTAGGGGTCCTCCCGGACCCCGTGGCCCGTGCTTGGGAACAAGAGAGCCACCAGCTTCCTGTCTCTTGGATCTCCCACTGAGATGCATGAAACTGGGTCAGAAAGGGGGGAAAAACAACTTTCATCCAGTGAGGCACTTCATCAAGAAAATTCCACAAGAAATTGGTTGTTACCTGCAGATAACAACTGGTTTGTTAGCTAATAGCTGGGGGCAAAGCCAAGGCCAGTTATAGCTCCAGCTGTCCAGTCATTAACTGCAGTAAAGACTGATTTTGAGGAGGTTATTGCCGTGATAAAATATCCTCAAAAGATTATAACAGCAATAGTGTATGGGAAAAAAAAGTCTGAGTGGCTATAGTATGACTGAATGGCTGCATTTGAAAAATTGGCCGCTCCCTGGCGGTTCATAACCGATTTTCCACCAGTCAAAAGCAAGTTGTGCTCTGTTAGGTTTATTGTACAAGGCAATAAAAATATTGGCCAGGTTAAATTGTCGGCGTGTTATGGCATTAACCATTCTTTTACTGTGTTTAATTTAAGCGTTACGATGATTCATTATGGAAGAACGTGTCCCATGCAAATGAACAGACATTGAGTGTCAAAAATATGCAGCATGGGTTTTTTTTAAAGCAAAATTAATTTTTATTTGACGGCTTCTGTAGGCGGAAGGACATCAAAGACGTGGCAAAAAGTGTACGTATACTTTTTTTAAATTGCTATGGCATTCTGAGAGACTGAGTCGTGACAGTGTGGGCCTTAAATAAAGTGTCCCCGCCGGGCACATGCAGCTCAGCAGATGACTTCTGGAGGGACGTGGCCTCCTGGTGCCCGTGCCAGGTAAGCTCCCGGTCCTCACGGCCCTGCCCACGGCCTTCAGCACATCTGGCTCCAGATAACTTTCCAAGCCACTTTAGTGGTTCCCGAATAAGCCCTATCACGGGGCTAGAGTCTGACCTGTCTGTCTGGGCTGGCAGGGACACTTCCAAGAACAGATGTGGCCTTCCAGGAAGGGACCCGTGCCAGGCAACAAATGACCAGGACCCCTCCTGTCCCTAAGGAGGACCCCAGACCACCCTGTGATTGAGGCCCTGCATCTGCTCAGGCAAACACACAGGGCCAGGGTCATGCTCTCAAAGCCCATTAATGCCACTGGTTCACCATTCTCCGTATAAATCAAGGATGCAGGTGACTCAGGCCAAGGGAACACACAGTAGAAACTTCACACAACATCTGACACAGATCAGGAGGGTAAATCTCACAACCTCACCTTCCCCTCAATCCCACCAACACCTTTTCTGTGCCCTTCCTGTGGCACAAAGCAGTTTCCACCTTGTATGGAGACAGCTGTTGACAGATCCTGTCAGCATTCCCTCCTGCCCCCACCCCGCCTCCACCATTTAAGAACCACGTGCTTCGTGGGGCGCCTGGGTGGCGCAGTCGGTTAAGCGTCCGACTTCAGCCAGGTCACGATCTTGCGGTCCGTGAGTTCGAGCCCCGCGTCAGGCTCTGGGTTGATGGCTCAGAGCCTGGAGCCTGTTTCCGATTCTGTGTCTCCCTCTCTCTCTGCCCCTCCCCTGTTCATGCTCTGTCTCTCTCTGTCCCAAAAATAAATAAACGTTGGAAAAAAAAAAATTAAAAAAAAAAAAAAGAACCACGTGCTTCTTAAAGACAAAAAGATAGGCCTAGCCTATCCCCCCACCCCCCGCCCCCTGCCCGCCGACCCCGGAAAACTAATTTCTCCAGGTTTGGTGAGGGGCGTGTTGGCTGCCGTATGTATGCCCTTTCTGAGGATGCAGGCCAACCCTTCCTGCCACATCCCCACCACTTGCACACAGTGTGTTTCCGGGGGTGCCTGGAGACCGTCTCAGGAGCCCTACAGGCCACCCCCACCTGCTGCAGCTGCTCTTGGCACTGGCCGCTCCCCCTTCTGCTCCAGCCTCTCGGCTGGGCCCCGTTGCCTCTTCCATGGGCTACAGCTGCTGCCACACATCTTGCCACTGATGCACTGGCCCCTTCCAGCTGCCCAAGGACCACCAGTGCTCTGTGGAACCCTTGGGGTCTACTCCGTGCTCAGAGCCAGCAGGGGTACGAACCGGGTACCTGCTTCCTGTTCCCCCAAAGCTCTCGCGCCAATGCAGGTTCTAGAGTAGACTCAGAACAGCCCCCCTCCTGCCTGCCTCGCAGGCACTTCTCCCTTCAGGGACGCCGACAGCAGGCTGGGAGCTGGCCTTCCTTCCGTGCCAGGACCAGCCCAGTGACTGAAACCCCGAGACTCTCTGCAATGGCTGTTAAGTGGAACTGTAGCTGTCTCCCCAACTGCCTCATTAAGGCCTCGTGGTCCCCACACCTCCCCAGACACCCCTGGACCCCAGCCATGCCCACCACAGTCCACAGCCTGTGTCCAGAAGGAGCAGCCGCCTGGGTGATGCGGGAAGGGGTTCCGTGGGCCTTGCTGATGTGAAAGCAGCGAGAGGCCAGGGTGAACAGCTTCTGGTTAGAGCACAGAGGATGGAAACTCTGTGGGCATCCCTGGCCACATGCCCGGGAACGTGCTCAAGGTGGTGTTCAGAGAGCACGGGGAACTCCATGGAGGAGGGCCCTGGGCTGGGAGCCCTGAGGGTCCCGGCCCAGATCCCACAACACCTAGGATCTGGGAGCACTCAGTGAGCACGCTCACATCTGCCCACACTTTCACATCTGCCACATACAGATGCATGTCTGAGCTCAGGCTGCTGTGACAAAACACCACACACAGAACCATCTCTCATGGTTCTGGAGACTGGGAAGACCGAGGTCAAGGTGCTGCTGATTTTGTACCTGGCGAGAGCCTGCTTCCTGGCTCGTGTTTTCTCAAATACAGAGATAGGAAGCTCTGATCTCTCTCTCTCTCTCTCTTCTTCTAAGGGCACTAATGCCATCATGGGGGCTCCACCCTTATGACCTCTTTTATTGGTTTTTAATGTTTATTTATTTAAAGTGCAAACAACAACAGAAAGATAAAGTGCAAACAGGGGAAGGGCAGAGAGAGGAAGACAGAGGATCTGAAGTGGGCTCTGTGCTGACAGCAGCGAGCCTGATGTGGGGCTTGAACTCACAAACCATGAGATCGTGACCTGAGCCAAAGTCAGATGCTCAACCCACTGAGCCACCCAGGCGCCCTGAGAGATGAGGCCCCACCTGCCAATGCCATCATATTATGGGTTAATAATGGACGCATTTAGTCCATAATACATGCACGCATACATACGGTACCCACACGTGTGCCTGTGTGAGTACACGCCCACATGCCCACCTTTCTCATATTCACTAATCAATCAGTGATTTGCAATGAGTGCATGTGGTAAGCCAGGCCTGGTGCCGAGCTGACCAAGCCAGTGACGCTCTGCTCTTGACAAGCCCCCAGTCTTGTCAAACAACCACCCAACGAACACGTGATTGCCCAACGCACCTTGTGCTCTGAAGGTCAGCCTGAGGGCTCTGCAGGTGTGTGCAGGTCGGAGCTGGTTTGGGGAAGGCCGCTGGAGGAGGGGCCTGTGGAGCTCAGGGTGCTGTTGGTACACGGCTCTCCAGGCCGGAGAGGATGAGAAGACTGTGCACTGTCCCCTTCCTGAGGGCACCAAAGTCACTGAGGTGGTGCTGTCCAGCCAGGATGCAGGGGTGAGAGCGGAGGCCACCCAAGCCAGGTCAGAGTCCTGCAGGCCAGCATGTGGGGTGGCCTCCACCCCTACCTCGGCTTCACCTGCAGCACAGGGGGCCATCTTGGGCGGTAGAGGGGGCCAGGGCACAATCTGCTGATGGGTGAAGAGTGAAAGCAAAGGGCGTCCTGATGCTCTGCCGCCTGGTGCCTCTCCCAGCGCCACCAGCAGCCAGGGGTACTGTGCCCTCCTGGCCACCTTCCTCCGTCCCCTCCCGGCTGCAGAAAAGGCTCCACTCCACGCCTGCCTGCTGTCAAGGGCAGTCACTGTCCCTCCCTCCCTGTCTCTGAACAACCAGAGAGGTGAGCCTCCTGCTGGGAGTGTCACCCGTGAGGGCCATCCCCCCTCTGCCACCACTCACCTACACCCCTTCTCCCCACAGCCTCCTATTCGGTCAGGAGCCCAGCGACCCCAGCTTCCAAGGCTTCTTTTCTTCAGGGGCATCAGGTCTTAGTGACTGACCTGGAAACTACCTTTGAGTGTTTTAGGAAGACCCTCAGAGGCTGCCAGCAAGTTCAGCTAGAGAGTGGGGGAAGGGGGTCCCCAAGGCAGTATGAAGTCAGAGGCCAACCTGGAGTCAGGACACCAGTGTTCTTGTCCAGCTCACTCTCAGGGCAGGTGACCCCCCCAGGGATTCAGTGACCTCCACTGTGAAAAGCGAGGGCCTCCCTGGTCCTCCTGGAGGGCGGGTGGGCCAGACAGGTGCTGGGTGTCTGTAGCCCTTGTACATGGGCCCACTGATCCGTCCATTCAATAGTAACTACTGAACACCAGCCATGATGCACGTATGGCAGAGAGAGAAGCAGACCGGCCTGTGCCCCTCACAGAGGTGGGACACAGAGCTGGGAGTCTGGAGGGAGGGACAGACGTACGTAATCTCTGGGTGGCCGTACAGCTCACTGGGACGATGCTCACAAGGCTGGCAGGTAACTACTGATGAGTAAGGGAGATAGTCGAGGGGGTGGGGGCGGGTGTGGCAGTGTCAGGAACAGCAGGGGCCCTGGGGCACCCA
The DNA here is from genome assembly GCF_014898765.1 of Herpailurus yagouaroundi. Taxonomy (NCBI): domain Eukaryota; kingdom Metazoa; phylum Chordata; class Mammalia; order Carnivora; family Felidae; genus Herpailurus; species Herpailurus yagouaroundi. The sequence goes on from NW_024412425.1 coordinate 8,798,110, forward strand.
AAACACCCCCCCGGGGAGCATGGTATTCATAAGGAGGACGGGACGCACGGATCCAGACGCGGGTCTCTGAGCAGCCACAGAGAGGCCAGTGCACCACTGAGCAGGGAACAGGAGGGGCACAGAGGAAATGGGATGCGGGAGGTCAGGGGTCATGCCAGGCTGGTTTCACAGGAGCTGCAGAGGTGAGGCGAGAAGGAGGGTGGTTGCCAGAGCAAGGGGGATCCACGGAGGGGCCTGTTTGGGAGCAATGCATGAGGACCAGGGAAGCCAAAGCTGGTGACATGGGGGGGCCAGGCTGCTGGGGGCTGCACCGGGATCCTGATTGCTGTGGCGGGGAATGGGGAGATGTCCCACCTGGGGGAGCCCGAGGAATGCGACGCCATGGGTCATCTATATGTGTGTGTGTGTCTCCATGTGTGCACACACACGTGGGTATCTTGTGCATGCCTCTGCATGTGTGAGCGTGCACACCCACAAGTACGTGTATTCGTTTGTGTGTGCGTCCGTGTGGCGTAAACATGAGCTTGTGTGCACGTGCGTTTGGGGATGACAGACGCTGAGAAGGACGACAGGAAGGTGCCAGAGCCAGACATCCCGATGTTGGTTTGGGGGCCTCTCCCTGTACCCCTGCCGCCCCCCACCCAGACTAGGAGACGAGGCTTTCCGAAGGAAATCCTCCTTGACCCTCCACCTTGGAGCTCCCAGGGACAGTTGGGGTGCTTCCCACCCCTAGCAGGTCTGAGCTGAGAAACTAGCGGGTGAATGGCTCGGTATGTTTGCTGCAGGGACTTTAGGAAAACTCTGGCCCCCCCTTTGTCCACCTTTTACTACAGCCAGTCCACTCAGGGCTGCAACCTAAAGTGAGCGGACAACAAACACGTGTCCTGCTTGGCTTGCCCCACCCCCACTCCCAGTCCCTAGGAGGCAGGGATGCCCCGGACGTCTCTCTCCCCAACAGAGTCCAGCCCACAGGGTGCTGGGCCTCAGGCTGGCCGCCAGGAGTGTCCACGGATAGAAAAGATCCAAGAGGTGACTGCTTCAGCCAGCCCCGGGGGTCAGCAGCCACCTGACACGACATCCACAGGCAGGGCTGGCTCCTCTGGCAGCCCTGGGAGGGGCCCCTTCTCCCCGTCAGATGGCACCACAGACTTGTTCTGGCCTCCACCAGCCTACAGAGGAAGAACACGAGCCTCGGTCCAGCACCCGGCCCGGAAGCACCCTCAACCCACCCACTGCCCCTCTGCTTCCTGCTTTAATGCACCCATGTACATCATTCTGCATCGAGGATTAATTTTATCATTGTATTTTCTAAAACTGTATTGCAACACGTTGTGTTATATCCTTATGCATTTTGCAAGTGTAATGCAAAAAAATGAATGAAATGATATATAATTCTTATTTATTTTTATTGCTAGCCAACTCAATGTTGTACTCGGAAAAGCACAGCCCCAGACAAGTCAATATAATGTATTTCAGCACGGTGCTTTAGCACAATGTACTTTAGGAATATGTCACCCACAAACATAACTATTTTTCTGCTCAGAGAGGTGAGTGTTGGAGCCACGCTCCTAAATTAAAACCCATCCAATTTCAGACTTAACACAACGCCATTTCCCCCCGATCTTGCGGCAGCCAGCCTGTATTTGCGGCATCTCTGCAAAGCCCACCCAACCCCTATTCTACTTTGTTCTCAAAGCCCGCGTTCGACTAATTCTGTACTCCAATAATTGCTAAATCAAAAGAATTTATTATCCCTGAAACTTTAAATGGGAAGGAAATAAGGGGAGGAGGTTAGCACTGAACCTTAATAATGATAAAATTCAACCATGGTCAGTGACTTGCAAACCGTAATCCCAGTCGGGGAGAACGTGGGGGTTGCAGAGCGGGCGGGAGAAGGGCCCTTCGCAACCAAGGCAGCCATGTTGCCCAACCTTTTGGCAAAAAACAGCTGATGCAGGCTTGTTGCCGGGAAAGGGAAGAGACCGGCTCTGTTCTTTTCTGTTACCTGTTTAAATTAAGCCTAATTCCTCTTATTGTGCTGGAATTAATTTGGCTTAATTCTCTCTCCCCTTGTGAGAGGCCTCTTGCCATTTTCTGGAATGTTTTTTTTCAAATCACCCCAACAAGGAGCGGAGGGAGGCAAAGGTGGGGGTGGGGGCGGGGAAAGAGGTGAGAATCGAGGACAAAGAGGAGATCAATTAAACGGTGCTGCTGTCAGGAGTCAGAAACGCACATCTTGTGGTTTGGAGCACACAGGCCTCTCTTCTTGATGGCGATCCAGCCAGCGAGCCCTGGCCGGCACTGAGTGCCGCCAGCTCTGTAACTACCTGTGCAGATGCTCACAGGAGAAACATATCTGTAAAAAAAAAAAAAAAAAAAAAAATACCACTTTTATTTTCTTGTCCGTCTCCAAGTAGAATTCCGGTTTCAAAGAATGTAGGGAACCAGGCTGGATGTGTGGCCTACACGTAATGCACAGCGCAGAGCCCTGCGGGGGACTTCAGTACAAAGGCCTCCAAAGCTTAGCCACGCCTCCCACACTTGGCCCCGCCTCCCACACTTGGCCCCGCCTTCCACACTTGGCCAAGTCCTCCATGCTTGACCAGACCCCTCCCAGTCAGCCACACCCTCCCCCTCTGTGCCACCCCTCCAAGCTCTGGCCTCTGCTTCCCCAGCCAAATCCTTTCCCCCTCACCTTGGTCCCCTTTCCCCTCCCCATGCCTCCTAGTCCTCTGCTTTTACTCTGTTTCCCTCCACCCTCCTAGATACCGCTTCAAACCCAAGTCAGATGTCGGGGATACCTGCTGGACACCTTTCAAAGTCTCTGCTTGAAATGCCAGGCACGTGGTGTGACATTGCCCACTTGGTCCCCGTATCTCACCCACCTTCAACCTTGCGCTCTACCTTAGCCCACTCTCCTGCCAGGGCCCCTGCTCACTGGTCCCCGCACAAGCCCCCCACATCCTCAGGGACACCCCATCACATGGTCTCTGGAGGCTGCAAGCATGACTCCTTGACACTTAAGGCAGTGGTAACTGTCCCTTATTTGTGTGATGAATTGGCTACTGTTTCTTTTTCCCTTCTGAGGCCGCAGCACAAAGATTATGTTTACTCTTGGCTCATCATTTTATCTCACGGCCCAGAGCAGAGCCTGGCATGAAGAGAAGTTACTCACTAAAATTAACTTTAAAAATGTCTATTAGCAAAATTAAAATTGCAGAATGGGAAAATACTTCCCAGATCAGAGGTCAGATACTGGGTTAATGTCAGGTGTTGGGTTAATACTCTCAACATATAAAGAGATCTTACAAATGGATTTGGAACGGGCAGAGAACGAATTGGCTCCATAGGTCTGACCCCACCTGCTCACGGGAGGCCCACCCCACCTCGGAGTTCCTCTCCAGAAGCCACTCACCACCCTGATCTTCTGTGCCCCTGTCCTCCCGGGGCACCTCCTTCAGGCCAGGATACCTGGAAAGAGCTCTGTGACACCCACTCCCTGACTCACTTAGGGACAGCCAGGAGTAGAAAGACTGCTCCCCAGCTGGCACACGGCACCTAGGCACAGGCCTGAGGGAGTCAAAGCTGTGGGCACGAACCCGTCTCTCTTTACGCAGAAGCTGCGTCTTACGGGCTCTGTGTGAATGGCCTTGTTACAGACCGTACCACATGTCCTTGAGGAGACTTCCTTTAAAAATATCTCTGACAAAATCCTTTTGAAAGCAAAACACTATGTTTGTAAGGACACAGCTCTTCCCGTTTTACAGAAAATCCAGACTTTTGTATTTGAGTTTACTTAACGGAGCCCCCTCTGCATGCCCCCCCCCCCACCGCACCTCCTAAAACACAAGTTTCTGCTTTGAAGAAAAGTAGCCTGAGCTGGCTGTTCACTCCTTACTTTCCCTCTGGCTTGATCTCTTTTCTATTTTAATACTATTGTGCTGTATGTATTTTTGTTATCCACATTAAACGCTTTTGGAACCAGGTGGGTGTAGCGCAGTAAATAAGCGAGCGAGCACATGCAGGACCGTCTCTGTCTCCCCGGCTCAGCCCCAGGCCGGGCGGGTCCCGCTGCCAAGCGATCCTCAAAAGGCCATGGGGGGACGCAGGCGAAAGGCCATGCTCAGGGCTTGGGAGGAACTGGAATACGAGGTCATGCGTGGTCCTGAGAAAAGGAGACGATCTTTGTTCAGGCCGGTGGCTCTGCGGAGGCAGAGTAAGAAGTGAAGAAGGGAATAAGGGAATGCCCCTTTCTGGCTGCTAGGATGTCCGGAAATGGGGTGTGGCCCCAGGTCAGGCTGACTGCGGTGGGGGGGGGGGGGGGGGCGGCGGCGGGCAGGAATGCGAGTGGGGCTGGGAAGTGTGTGTGCTGGTTCCACACCGAGGTGGCTGCACCCCTGGAAAGTCTGTGTAGGTGGAGAGGCCACCTGTCCGGCGTCTGTCCATCCGTCTGACTGACCATCGATCTCCGAGCACACGAGACTAAGCTGCAAGAGAAAGATAATGAAGCTGATTCACGATCAGAAGAAGCAGCTGTGGGCACAGGGCCAAAGAGTATTCTTGGATGGGACTTTTTGTTTCCAGTGCCCTATTCGAAACCAGCTGCAATCCTTTTTTTAAATACCATTCCAGCCGACCTTTTGAAACGAAGGATTCGTATTTCAATGCGAAATCTGCATTTTGACTCCGCGATGAGGCTCAATTTTCCGTCCTTGGTTGTTCTCCTCGGACAAACCAATTCTTCGGGGGCCTGTACATTTACTCGAGATCAAGACAGGGCCACGTACATCCAGAGAAGGACAGCCTAGAGGCGGTCACCCACAGTGACCGGGGAAAGGGAGAGCTGTGCCGTCACCACCGTGAAAAGGACCTCTGGCAGAGAAGCCATTCCTGAGCTACCGGGTCTGTCCAGGCGGCCCAAGAAACGGCAGGTAAAAATGGACCGTAAAGAAGGGCTGGGGACGGGCCTGCCAAGAACAGACCCCGGGAATCAGGCGCTCTTTGCCGTCACGGGGCAGTAACTGAAATACGTACTGATTAAAAGAAAAAATGGAAGGCAGGATGGATGGGGTAGATGTCCGGATAGATGCATAACCGCTGAATTTGTGACACAAAAGGGTATCTTAATTTTGCAGTCCCAGGATAATATTAAAGAAAGGACGGAGGAAATGAAGGAAGGGAAAGAGGGAGGGAAGGGGGAGGACGTGGGCGTATTGAGACTCCCCGGCTTACACCGCCCCGGCCCGGCGAACTGACAACAGCAGCAAACGGATGGGAGCCATTCTGGGGATACTGACCCGGAAGCAAGCCCATTTTCAGCACAGGAAGGAGAATAATGGATGATGCTCTGTCATCTCAGAGGATGTCATCAGCGTGAAGTCCAGACCCTGGCCAACATGTCCCGGATTTGGCTGCAGGTGCTCAGAGTCAGACATCTCTCTTGGAAAAAGAAAAGCAACCAACCAACGCATCTGACACAGTGGCCAGCTCCCTGGATTCGCTCGGAGTTAAAGATAAATCATCACCCCAGCGTGGCACACAGGCAAAGGGGGAAGGAACCCCAGGTTTGTCCTGGGCGTGGTGAAAGCACACGAGGGCTGGAGCCCTGGTCTAGAAAAGGTCACTGGCCTTGCCTAGCTGGCACAGTGCAAAAGGACAGGAGCCTGGGAGCCGGGTGACTGGGGTCCAAGCCTCACTCTGTCACCCACTGCCTGGGAGGCCTTGACGGCCGTGGACTCTTGGAGTGACCTGTGAATAGGAGTGTGATGTGTGGTTTTACTGGTCAGCTTGACCGGGCCCCGAGGTGCCTAGATGTCTAGCTAAATGCTGTTTCTGGGCGTGTCTGTGAGGCTGTTTCTGGAAGAGCTCAGGAGTGAATGGGTAGACTGGGTAAAGCAGGCTGCCTTCCCCAGTGCAGGCGGGCTTCATCCAGTCCACCGAGAACCTGAAGAGCACAAAACGGTGGTGGAGGAGAGAATTCTCTGTTTGGACATCGGTTTCTCCTGCCCTCGAACTGGGACCTACGCTGCGACCTCCTCTGGTTCTTCAGCCTGGGACTAGAATGTACACCATTGCGATCCAAAGCTATATCCTACTGGTTCGGTTTCTCCAGAGAACCCTCACCAGGACGGCGAGTCGGTACCACCCCCCTCCCCCCGCCCAGCCCCCATCTTCAGGGAGCAGCCTGGAACCTGGCTCAGAGTCGGTGTTTGTTGCTGGTAGGAAGGAGGAAGGAGAAGGAGAAGGAGCAGGAACAGACAGTGGGGCTCGTCTGCAGGGATGGTCTGCGGACAAGCACGTGGCCCTGGCAAGTCAGGTTTCAGGGACACCTGCTCCGTGTCCGCCCGTTGCCATGGCGACCTGCAAAGGCAGGCTCCTGATGAACCCTAGGAAGGCCCTGCTGGTCCCATTCTCCGGACACATACCCTAAAATTCTGTTTTCAGAACACTCGCCTTTTCCTCTCAGGAAGAAAACAATTCATGAAGCACCAAACTCCTTGGATAAGCGAGTGTCAGTTATTTATTGCCTCTCGCTCTGGCTCTTCCAAAAGAAGAGGGGCTTGGCAGGCCTGGGGGTGAGCTCTCTCTGATTCATGGGGGCAGGACAGGATGTCGTCTCTGGGCCTGGGGCTGGCGGTCCCCGTCTCCACCACAGGGGTGGGGGCAGGGCCGCCCATCCAGGACTGGGTTCCCTGACCACGTGGCTGCAAGGACGGAGGCCGGCGTGAGCAGGAGCCTTTGGGGGCTGCTCTCTCCCACCCCAGTCTCAGGGATGTACCACAGAGTCTCCACCAAGGCAGTGATAGCCCATGGGGGACGAGGCAGGTCCAGTGTGCACCAGGAGAGGTGAGGGTGGGAAGAGGGAAGTACCTGGGGAAAAGGAACCAGCCTGTGGGGGTGTTTCAGAGACCCCAGAGAGGTGAACCTGGGCTCCAGTGCCAATTCTGCACTGGCCTGATGGGCAGCACTGGTGAATTTTTTTCTCTCTCTGGGCTTTGGCTTCCCCACTTATAAGTCGCAGGTGGGGAGTGGGCTTCAAGTTCACCCAGCTTCTGAGCCCTCAAGCTCTGCCACTTTCCTGAGGGGCAGTGGGAGCCAAAGAGGTATTTGAACGGCTAGAGCACCTTGCAACTGCCTGGCCTGGTTTTTCCAGAAAAGGAGCTGTCCCTCTTTCCTCACAGACTTCCCTAGGCCCCCAAACCTCTGGCGTCCAGCAGGGGTAATACCTTTCCCGTCACTCACCAGGGTCTGCGAAAGATCTGATAGGACAGGGCCTGGGAACTTTCTGGATAGTGTGGAGATGGGCCCGTCAGGCTTTGAACACAGCTCAGGGGGAGACAGATGCCACAGGCATGGGGAAGGGGGATGTGGTACTCAGACAAGCATTGTCTCATCGGCAACTACCCAGGGGCAAAGTCAAAGTAATAGAGGCATCTCACCAGAGCTCTTGCGGACCCACCGAAGAGGGGCTGAGGTAGGGAGGAGTGAAGGGCTTGCCCGGACCCATCCTAGCTGCCACCGTATCTCTGGATTGTCCCAATAGGAGGTCTCCTCCTCACAGCCCAGGCTGACCCCTCTCCCCACCCTGCTCTCCACCAGGACAGGCCGTGGGGCGTAGACCATCCCCAGGCACAGCAACTGGCCCCGTGGTGGCATGCGTCCAAGTCTCGCCAGCAAGATGCCAGAAGCAGTCCTGGCACCAGTGGAAAGCAGCTTTTCTGCTGAGGCCACTGAGCTGGGGGTGTAAGAGTGTGGCACCGTCTTTGCTGCCCGAGAAAGAAGCCAGGGTGGATGAAGGCTGAGCCGCAAGGCGGGGGGAGACCTGGACACTGGGGACGCCTCTGCTCCAGCCACGCCTGCAGTTCAGTCTGTACCCCGGCTTTCTGCTGTCGCGACCGGACATGCCCTCTTGTCTCCCTCCCACTTTACTCTGGGTCCTGTCACAGCTTAGGAGTCTGGTGAATCACAGGGTCACACAGCTTGGAAGAGCCACCTCTCTGACCCCGTGCAGGGCTCTCCAGGTCCAGGGCAGGGGCTGAAAGGTCACAGGAGGAGGGCCCCCCACCCCCTGTCGACTTTCTGGTCCCCGTGCCACACACACACACACACACACACACACGCAGAGTTGCTGGGCAGACACAGGCCTCCCTCCCAAAGGGACACAGGGCCAGTCGGTGCCCTGCTCCTGGCCCCCCTGCAGGGAGGAGAGGGAAGGAGGCTTGCATGGGGCAGGAAGAAGGTCGGGGGGGGGGGGGGGTGGTCCACCTCCCCAGAGAATGCATAAATCCAGAGCACGCCAGCGGCCGGGGTCCCTGGATGCGCGAAGAGAAACAAGACCGCTGTTTAGCTGGCACAGCAGAAACCATTTGGGTAAAAATTAGAGACAATAAAAGGCAGTAATGTGATTCTTAACTGTTGCTCTAGGCCTTCAGGGCAGTTAGGGGAAGTAAATTAGGGGCTGTTTGCAGAGTCGAGCGGCTTTCCCTTGGGACTGTGAGGGTCTCCCGGGAGGGAGAGCTGTCCAGGGGGCATCCGGCCTCACCCTAGGTACCCCTCTGTATCCAAAAGTAAAGCTCTTCCAGTTGGCCAAGGCCTGCCACCTCTGTCCTGTCCCACCCCCACCCCCCACCCCGCGGCTTTCCGTGGGTGAAGAGAGGGAGGACAAGGGGGGTCGCCTACATGGCAGAGCTCCCACTGACAGAGCAGGAACCACGGGCAGAGTCTCTAGGCTCCGCGTGCTGCCCCTGCCCCTCTGTGAGGGAGGGTCTCCAGACATGCAGAGTTGGCATCACCCTCCAGGAAGCAGGGCCCACCACTGGGAGCCCCTGCCTGGACCCCAGCAAAGAAGGAAGCTTTCAAAAGGCACCAAGGGCCCCTCGTGATGGGAAGGTGGGAGCAAGGCCCTGGAGAGAATATGAGGTCCTTCTTCTGCCCCAAATCTCTCTCATGTCCCTCCTCTTTGCCAGCGGGCCCCCCCACCTCTTGGTCCCCTTCCCAAGGGCCTAAAGCATCAGCCCTGTGATCTCCTACACATGCCCCACCACACACACACACACACACACACACACACACACACACATATACACAAAGCCTCTTCCTCCGCGGACTCTGGCCCTGCCAGGGGGCCACTGGCCCCAGGCCACCCCAGGCCAGAGCGACAGGAAAGGAACTGGTTCCATCTCAGCTCGAGGATGACCAGGGATCCTTCCCTGGAACCTGTAGGGCCCACAAACAAGCATGTTCCTGCTCCACAGTGGGGCTTCCCCTGCTCCGTACAAGGGTGCAGCAGGGCTCCCGGGGAAAGCTCCAGCAGCTGTGCGGAGATGCTCTCTGTGCATCTCTCCGGAGATGTGCTGCCCAGGCTTGGGCCCGGGGAAAACAATCAAATTCTGCCTGCTCCTTGCAGGTTGGCTGAGGAGAGAATGTAGTCCTGTCTGGAGGTGCCTGGGGAAGGAGCCCTCCACTTCAAAGTGTCCCCAGGCCAGAGCCGAATCCGGGTATCACCTGGAGAGTAAGCAGCCCCAGCCCAGTGAGGGCACCTGGGCACATTGCAGCCATGTCCCAGCAGGTAGAGGTTTCCAGGGGCGGGCAGCAACCCACCGTGTAGGCTGAGAACAGAGAAGTAACGCCCTGGTCCCTTCCAGACGTATTGAGGCTGGCAGAGACTAGCTTCTCACCCACATGGAGCCCGGCAGTGCCCTTCACCCTCTGGACTTCCGTTTCTCCA
>NW_024412425.1:8812836-8839789 GCF_014898765.1 Herpailurus yagouaroundi
TTTTTTTCTGACGCATAAAAGGCAAAGAATATTCATCTGATTCTCTCCCCTCCTTTGACAGGGTATATGATAATAGGATGGTTTGTGTCTACAAAGGTCGGGGATGAAAATTCACAACTCTCTACACACATATGCAGCACAATTATAAAGATTGAAGGACAAACAAATATGGGCCATCCTGGGGCTTTTCTGCTTTCTCCTCCACCCCCTCATCTACATACATGTACATGTACCTATACACACATACAAGTGTAGATACGCATGTACACAGATGCACACATATCCAAATCATATATATCATGACCTGAATTTAAGCAAGAGAGTGAGAATGACTCAGAACGAGGGATTTCATCAGTGGCTCTGTACACTGCCCACTCCCCACCCGAATGACAAAATTGCCTGAAAGGATAAAGTATAAATGAGGTCAAGTGGGTTGCAAAACGGCAGGAACTGGAATTTCCCCCATGGAAACTCCTGGGTGCAGAAGGCCACCTTCCTAGGGCTGGAGAGCAGCGTCTGAGGCCATTTTCTCTCTTCAGTTCCCTGATGTCCTCCCAGACAGCAGGGGGCGCTGTCTGCGGGGGAATCCTTAGCCCCTATGGTACAAAGGACAAACCTGGAGCCCAGAGAGCTTGAGATACATATCTCAGGTCACACAGCAAAAACCCATGTCCCTTCTGGCCCAGGCTGTATCATACCTGGGAAGCTGAGAAACTGAACAACAAGAAAGGACGGGTCTGGGAGCTCAAGGGGGTGGCTAACCTTGGGATGCCGGCGTGTTCACAATGAGCCCCGCCCCAGTCTGACCACTGCAACCGGGTGCTCTCTGGGCTCAAAACCATAGTCTCCTTCCCAGCCCTCTAGAACCCACTTGTAAGTCTCCTTTTCCAATTATGCCGTAACCCCGGATAAACTAGCGATAACAAGTTACAATGGCAAGAGTGATGGTGATCCTAACACTTGCTGGGCACTTGCTACACGCCAGCCTATACACAAGGTGCTTCGTGTGACTGACTTCACCCAATCCTCATACGTGATGAGGGTTCTGAGGCCCAGACATGGGAATGACTGCTAAGGTCACACAGCCAGTGCATGGGGCAGGGCCTGGGTTCCAGTCCAGCCGGGATGCTGTAGAGAACCGTGTATCCCACGTGGCATAATCCAGGTCCTCGGGACCCCTTTTCCCATGTGGAGCCAGCTCTGCATCTGTTTCTCCACGTGGGGAGCGCAAACACCGTCTCGGATCTCACAGGAAAAGGCTGGAGGCTGAGAGGGTGGGCCTGGAAACCAGATGGCCCTGAATTGGGATCCAGCCACTCCTACCCCTACCTGTGAGACCTCAGGCCAAAGACTTCCATAAGCCTGTTTCTTCATCTGGAAGATGGGGTGGAAATGAGCCTACCTCAGAAGTGGTGGATAGGGGAGGGCGGTAAGATACGTACCTGAACCATTTGGTTGTCACGATGAGTTCCCTGAATACGGTATCTGCTCCAGGTGGGCTGGTCATTGTGAAGGGGGAATGAGGCCAGAAGGGGGCAGGAATAGCATAGCAGAACCTTTTTCTGCGCTTCCTAAGACCTCCCTCTCCAGGAAGCCCTCCTTGACTGCCTCAGGCCCTACGAGCTCTCCATTCTGACCTGCATATGTGTTGACCCTGTGTCTGCCATCATTTTGGAGCTGAGCGTCCCATTTCCCTGTCAGTGGGGAGCTCCTGGAGGGACCATGAATGTCAGAGTAAACACATGGTACTTACACAATCACTGTGATTGCTAAGCCCACAGTTATCTTCAATGTAGAATGAACATTTGTCCATAATAGGCCACCTTGGCTTGGGGTTCTACTGGACCCCCAGGCCATTTTCTGCCATACTTCTCTGCCTTCTACCTCCGTTCCTTCTAGCACAGGGGTCCCTTCAAGGGCACCTTCTAGAGTTGCCCACAAACCTTAGGTGATGGGTGTCTCAGTCCCTTTGGCTTTGTCACAGAGCATGTCGGGAATCCACCAGTGCCCATGGTTATGGTTCTGTCACAGGGAGTTAGTGGGATTTCTGGCAGTGTTGTGTCCATTCCATGTATGTCCCCATGGCCATGTCTGGCCACCTGTATACACGTGCATGCATGTATGAGTTCATGTGTGTGCGTCTGTGTACCCTTGGTGCACACGTGTGAATATCTGTGTGAACGGGTCTGTACATGTGTGTCTGTGCGTTTGAGTGTTTGAGTATGTGTGTTGGCTGTCTGAGCAGCGCGGGCCCACATGTGCGCACGGGTCTCCGGGCTGGCGTCCCTGTGCAGCATGTGGAGGTCTGTATGCCTGTGTGAAGGCACCAACAAGGGGACAGGCACAGCTATTTTGAGGTCCCGAGTCACCACTCAAAAAGGAATGTTCACTGGGTTATTAATAAGAAAGCTGGAGCCCTTGACGACAAATGATGATATGCCTTTTCAGAAGGAGGAGGAAAACGTTTGCAGCCTGGACAAAGCTACATGGCACAGGAGACGGAGCAGAGTGTCTAAGTCCCAGGGTTTGAGGCTGAATCCCAGGCACACTGCTACCCTGCCCCCTTGTGACTTTGAACTCTGCCCTCGATGGGCAAAGTGGGGGCGACAGAATAACTAGGAGGTGGAAAAGCTGGCTCTGGGCTCCACATGGACTCAGAGTACAGGATCTGTGCCTTCCTGGCTCAGGTAGCTAACCTTTGTGGCCTTGAATGTCTTTATCTGTAAAATGGGCATAATCAAGGCTCCCATTTTGTGGTTTACAGCATTAAATGAGATCATCCACATAAATTGCTCAGGATAGCGCCTGCCTCCTGGTAAACGCTAATCACTTTGACTATCATTCTGCTACCGTGCATCCTATCTCACGTGGATATTGCAAGAAAATTCCTGAGCCAAAGCCCGTTGGGGTCCCACAACCAGGGACAGCTGCCCAGTGGGCAAGACCCCATGAAGATTGAAAATGGGGAGGCCCGTGTTCAAAGAGCAGGGGAAAATGCTGCTAAAGGTGTTAAGATATGAAGCGTTTTCCTTTCTTCTGTTTTCTGTGGACTTGTCATGGTGTTTTTAAATTACCATTTAATGTCCTCCTGCAAAAAGAAAAATTAAAACTTTAAATTATTAGCATACATTTCACTGCTCACCTTAAACCATGCCATGCCAATTTTAAATACAAACATAAAAGCAGAACTCATGGGCAGAATCACCAAAATTATACAATCTGTGTCTCGTAGCTGCTACGCCCATATGTATTTCATTCAGAACAGAGGGAAGACGGCACACAACTTACTCAGATGTTTTTATTTCATTTCTTGATTCACACACATTCTCCCAGCACTCTCTACTATCAAGATTCTGGCGATTAAATTCTTAAAGAATTTCAACACAACGGAAGAAGCGCATGAAACCGAGCACAGGGCGCTTGGGAGCACGGGGTCCCGTGCCACCACAGAGGTCACAGGGCCTTGAAGTCACGCTGCCCACCCCCAGCCCGGCCTTGGTGGCCGCCATGGCGGTTCTCTGCACGACTCCCCATTCCCACCCCCCACGAACTCCAGGGACCAGGTGATAAACACAGCCACGTCTCTCCGCCAGATGCCTCTTGCGGAAGTCAGTGCACCAGCCAATTCCACCCATGTTAACTCCACCACGTTAAGCCACAGCACTAATTAAAATCCCTCCCATAAAAGTTGTTATCTCCCAGATGCTCCGTAAGCGTGGAATATGCCCCAGGTCCCGCGTCAGGGTGCGCCCGTGTGCGCGGGTCTGACTCTCATGGAGCGGCCCTGGGAGTGGGCTCGGTGCTGCACTTGGTGTGACCGAGAGCCCGGTGGTCCCCAGCACCGGCTCGGCTGAGGGTGGGGCCAGAGCCTGGCCAAGGACAAAGATGGGCCTGAGAGCTGAATGGAGGTGGCCCTACCGGTAGGTGAGGGACGGAAGCAGGTCACCACCTCGGGACTGAAGGACTCTACACAGGTCAATATGTGCGAGCCCTGCCCCGTCAGCCCAGCTGGGTCTGGCCCACAGGAACCGTCTGGAGTCAGCCCCCTGCCAAATCCTTCCGTGCCTCCAGTTTCTACTATGAGCCAATTGCTGGGCGCCTACTACGTTCCAGGCTAAGAACTGAACACAGAGTATCTCATTTAATCTTACAACCCACTCATAGGAAAACATATGGGCTCATTTTTCAGATCAAGAAACTGAGGCACAGGCATGGCACAGTGAGTAAGCGATGGAGCTGAGAGACCTAAGCCCAAGGGGTGTGCTCTGTGGGGGGTGTGGCCTGCCGGGACCTTAGCCTGTCAGCAGCCCCCTGGCTAGTCCAGACGGGAGTTCCCCCACTAGAGAGCGGCCACACCCCTGCATGAGCCGGTACCCCCTGAGGGCATGAGGTCTTGAGGGAGCCACCTGTGAGCTGCCCTGCTGCCGTCCGTCTCCTCCAAGTAGAGAGAACACTTTACAATAGCTCCTTCCGTTTCTTTTCCATCAACGACAAAACAACTAATTTCTCTTGGTAGAGATTGTTTCTGTGAAGAGCAATAAGGTGCCTCCCCAGGAGGCGTCATTATCATGAAAGCATCAGTCTGGGATGGGGTGGGGGTGCTCCGCTCCCTCCCGACGGAGCCTCTGCCGGCTGCCCAGCCAGGGCCTGCTTTGCACACCCCTCTGCGCCTGCTCTCACCAGCCGGGGTGACAGCACAGCTCACAGGCCCCAACCGGGGTCTGCACCCCTGGGGAGGGCAGGCCCTCACGTGAGGGAGGCACATCCCTCGGCGCCCGCCCAGCACACACAGTTACAGCCTTGGGAAGCCGCCACTTGCCATAAAATGCCAAGCGGCCCAGCTGTCCACAACCGGTTCAAGCCGCCTGGCGGACTCGGTCAGAGGAATCCATAAACAGGGCTGGATGGAGGAAGGGTGGTTAACGCGAGGCGTCTGCCTGCCATCCCACGTAGAGGCCGACGGGGGCCCCACCTGCTTCCCAGGAGGAGGAAGGGCAGTGGGCCAGCAGCCAAGCTGGGAAGGCAGAGGAAGAGGCTTCAGAGTTCAGGGCTCCCTGGGAAACCCTGGGCTTGGCGGCCGAGTCCCTGACCCCTGGAGGCCACCCTGCCCGCTGCACACCCGGCCTCTGACCCTCCTGCAGCTGACACCCTCACAGCAGCACGTGGATGGACCCAGGCCACTCACCCACCTGCTCCCGGGTCCCCTGAAAGCTGAGTCTGCCCCCAGCAGCCCCCAAGGCCTTCAGGGAGAGGAATGTTCCTGCCGGGCACACGCAGTGTGCTAATAAAGACTCACACAGACCCGGGCTTCAGAGCCCCTCTGCCAGAATACCAGGCACCAGCTTGTGTTTGCAACGGACCCTCTGCTGAGGTGACAGCCGCAGGACCGAGGTCAGGGCGGGGTCTCGTGCCTGATAATCAGGCAGGAAGAAGCCTGGTATCTGTGCATAAATGAGATCTGTTTGTCAAATACAAGTACCTCGTAAATGAAATGGCAGGGGGCCAAAAATAACCATGCTGCCGCCCCACGGATGCTCTGACGGATTTGCATGTTGAAGTTTCTGGGACTGTGCACACAGTTTTGGTGAGGGCAGACCCGGGGATAATAGCCCTAACAGATTCGATCAAAATCAGCTGGGATGTGACCTGGCCAGAGCCCCCCGTGGCCATCCCGGGGCGGGGTGCCAGGGAGGTGGCTCTCCCTGCACGGGGCCCGTGTCTGCAGGAGGAGTTCCAGGTGAGGATGGTCATCGGAGAAAACGAACCGGTGCGAGGGCTCCTGGCTGGTATTAAGAGTTACACCCGTTGCTTCCGCATTAATGCTCCTCAGGTGGTCTCAAGAGATTCACGCCTTTGGATCAGAATGGAGCCTGAAGAGTGATTTTCCTGCAGGACCGGGCCATGATCAGGAGGGCAGAAACAGCTCATAAATATGGCCCTGTGGCTAAAAGGCGATACACTCGGTATTCACATGGGTTATGGCATAATCAATATTGTCATTAACTTCATCTATAACTGGAGCTGATCCTGACTAACTGTGGTCGAGCAAGCTTTATAAATAAGGTGCTCCTCAGAACTATACCCCGAGGGACGGGCCCGGCTAAGCTAGCTTGCTGGGGGAAACGGCCAGGCATGCACGGCTGCCACATGGGCTTCCCGAGAGAAGCAGGCCTCGGCTCGGCAACCCAGGGGACCTTTCCAATGAGAGGTGGCCTCAGGGACGTCCCTCCGAAGGCTCTCGTCAGGGTCCCAGAAATTGGCATGAGGAAAGCCTTCGTAATGAAATGAAACCCACAGCCTTGCAAGAAAAGATTTCATTTTGTACATAATTAATAATAGCTTATTCCCCTTTTTTCTTTATTACAGAAGAAAATAAGTTATTGATTTCAACCACAAAGATAACTATTTGCATAACATAGCTGATTATGTGCTGTAACTGGTCCGGATGGAATTAATTTGCTCGAACCATATTATATAATTTTCTTAAACAGGTAAAGATTTCATATCCAGGAATATTTCTAGTTGATTAGCAAAGCCCCTGATCTCATCGCAACCGGCTTAAGAAGACGCATCTTGAATCCCCTGTCCTGCATGGTCAGAAAATGAGTTCTTTCTAAAACCAATTCCACCAGAGAACTAAGGTACTTTTCAACCATTTGGAGACGGCACAGGAGGGAGGGGGAGAGCGGCTCTTATTCAACAGACACCTGCATCACGCTGCCTCATCCTGCGGCTCGTGGCCTAATTATTTCAGAAGGCTAGTTTCCCACGTCAGGCGTATTCATTTTTAGCCTTGATCACCTCATTTCTCCAGCCTGCAGATCAAGGTGCACCTTGAACCATACACAATGCTTCCTGGGCCTCCGGGTCAAACCTGTGTCCTTTGCTTTGAGAGTGCCTTCCTTCCAGCCCTCGGGACGAGGAAGCAAGAGGTTCAAGACGGTGTTGCCAAGTACCAGCCTCTCCGCTGGGCCAGTCCACTCCTCTGCCTGGGCTGGAAGGGTATGGCCTGCATTGAAACTCCCTGTGACAGCGATACCCATCCCTGGGCTGCAGGGAGCCCGTGAGCCAGGGGCACACTGCTGTCGGAACGTCTTAGCTCCTGAAAAAAAAATTCTGGAGCAGATCTGACATCCTGCTAAGATGCGATATAACTGGGTGGTGAGCACGTCTGTGTTTATTACGTTATTTGTTTTGGTCTTTATGTTTGAAATATTTCATAATAGCCCATAAATCCAAAAATAACTTTGAAGGAAAGGTAGACAGATGAAGGCTTTATCTCGATCAGAACTTGTAAATGACTAGACCCCTAGGTGTCACTTTACATAATAACTGTAAATATAAGGGTAATAATGCATTTATTTGTATTTATAGTTAAGGGGCATTTATGATTTAACTGAAATGTTGTAGTAAAAGATCTGGCTACTTTCTGTTAAGGGACAACACTGCAGACTTAGAGGCCGTCTTGCATAGATGAGGGGTTAGGCCAGGTGGCTGGAGTCCTCTGCCCCAAGTCCAGAGCAGTCAAGTTCAAAGTCTCCTGGCCTCTAGGGAATTTATCTCCAAATAACCCTTGAATAACCTATGACTCACCCTCCCTCCCCTGCTTGGTACACTGACAATTGGTCAGTTTTATAGAATTGGGAAGTTTAACTTAGGTTTTGCCAAAAACAGAGACCTGCATGAAGCCTGTCCCCAAGGCACAGCAGGCTGTGTTACTCTGCATTTCAGAGTCCCAGACAAGCTCCTGATCAGAGAGGCAGTGTGAGAACTTTAATCAAGAGGGCCTGGGAGCTCTCCGGAGGTTTTCAGCAATCTGGTAGCGAAGGGTCTTAAATCCCAAATTGTCCCTCGAAGAGCCCAGGATCAACCACTCACCCGGCATTACGCCCACTTGTACCCCCTTCCAGACACGTCTGGACAAGGTGTGGCCCTCCCCAAGTAGATCAGGAGCATAAGCTAACTACCACTTTCCAGAGAAGAGCAAATCAAGACACTGTCCCAAGTGATAAGACCTTCTGTTGATGCTTAAAGCAATTTGTGCTTCTACAACCCCACCCCCACCCCCCGGATGGCCTCGTCCTTGGCTCGGGTGTGTGTGGAAACGGGGCTAGAAAGCAGGCATTTGCACACGAAGGGAGCACGAATGCCGATGTGAGTTTACATCACTCCCCGAGCTTCTGTACATGTGGAGGAGAACCTCGATCCTTGGAGAACAAAAAAGGAAAAAAAAAAAAAACAAAAAAAAAACAAGAGGGGACTTAATAGAAAAAGATCTTTTTATTAAAAAACCATGAACACAACCGCACTCATTCAACCTTAGAAATGTTGTGATGGCTTTTCGGCACGGCGATGTATTTAGATGGGAATATGTCATTAATATAAACAGCAGAAAAGAAACTATTAAAGTAACACAATTTAAAACTGAGCAAACCCGAGTGTTTGATTAAAGTTTTTATACATTCTGTACACATGAGCAGGTCACAGAGAACCCTAATATTTTTGTTGATTTTTAATTTGCTCAAGGTGTGATATCTGAAATGTTAAAATTTCACTAATTTGTGTTTGAAATTAGGAGGCAGATCCAAAAGGAGGATTTTCAGTCTGATTTTTCTCGACTGTCTTTAGATGTTCCGGAGAAGTCTACAGCAGAACAGTAACTCAACCTAATGTCAGCCTGAGCAAGAGGCAATCTCCCCTCCCTACGTGCTGTAAGGCAGTACACATTTGCTGGCGTTGCTTTGAATGTAAATACATATGGTGAATATTAACTTTGACGATGGGGCCTAATTCCATATATGTTTTAATGCCTGCCTATTCCTGTAGAAGGTTTCTAAATTTTAAAAAATCCCCAGTTCCTCCGGTCCTGTACTACACATCATGTCCTCTTTAGTGGGCAGGTTTATTTTTCCGTGATTGATAATTAGCGGACCAGCTTCCCCCGCCTCCCAGGAATGTAGGACCTCTGCCATGGGCTCAGGAATGCCTCCCCCCACCCCCGTTTGTGGCCAGGCAGGGCCCATTCTCTCCAGGAGAGTCGCATGCTCCTACGGTCTGGTTCATTCCTCTCATCAGAGGCCTGTGCCCAGCCCATACCGGCCCCTCGAATGCCATCATCTGGTTCCAGATTTGGGCACACGCTTTCAAAACCATCTCCTGCAGAAGACTGGCAGATGTGTGGGCTGGTGGGCTGGAGGGGGACATCAGACATGTTTGTCACAGAGCTGGGAGCCCGGACACCGCCCCCTCAGCAGACACCAGCTCACCAGCCTCACAGAAATAACTTACTGTAATACGACGATTTGGATGGCCAAATTACAGCAACCCATCTTTATTCCACTCACAGCCGCTGGAATTCTGATATGCTGACACCCAGAATTATTGCTCTGTCATTAAAAAAAAAAAAAAAAAAAAAAAGAATGAGTGGTAATGTTTTGAGCGTTCCCCTCCGAAATATCGGATGGCAGCACAGGGTGGCCACGGGGTGGTCGCCGGATGCATGTGGTTGGGGGAGGGTGTCCGTCTCTCCACGGGCGTCAATGCAAAGTTCTTTTGTGGGCAGCCTCAATCTGAGTGTGAATCATCCAACGGGCCTCATCTGAGTGAAATACCTTTAAGACTTCTCCTTCTTAAACTCTTAGAGATCTATCTTGTCTGCGGCAAGGAGCCTCATTTTCATGTTGGAACAGATGGGGCAAAATTGTCATTAACAGAAACTGACAACTCTAAAACTGAAATATAGATTTAGAAAGGAATCTAATGAATTAAATCAATGTTATTGCAGTGAAAGCCAAAGAAATTATTAGTGATTTGTAAAGTTACCCTGTATTTTAACCTCCGTATATTTTAGTCTGGGCCATTTTAACATTCACAATCCTTTTTCACTGGCGTGGTTAATGTCTAACTGAGCAACACACTCATCTTAATTTATCTTCCCCTCCTGGTACCGTGACTGCAGGATGGCCGAGACCCAGCCCCGGACGCTCCCCAGTTCTTGTCTGGAGCCCGGAGGAGCCCCGCACCCCACACGCAGAGGCCTTGTCGTGACCTTGCAGGGTCTCTCCGGAAATATGCAAGAATGGGCTCATGGTATTTACTTTTTATTTTTATTTTTTTTAGTGAGGAGAATCTGATTTTTAAAACAACCCCAAACTCTAAGGCTGTTTTAAGTAATAAATGGGAGGAAAAACATTTCCAGCTGTCCAATTTTTAGATACTTTTCATGATCATATCAAACCAATTACAAAAACCAAACCCAGAACACCCTTGGCCTTCCCGCTGCCTAAACCCCGAGGGAGAACAAAGGAAGAGCATCCTGGGCTGCCAGTGGGTGGGGGTGGGGGCTGGGGGCCTGGGATCCCTGAGGGTCACCCTGGGCCTGACCGACCTCCAGGAGGAGGAGAGGGCCTTGGTCTGCTTCCCTAGCTGCACAGGGGGCCCCTAAAATATTCACTCATTCAGCAAGTACTAATGGGTACACATTCAGTGCAAGGCATTGTTCCAGGGCTGGGGACACAACAGTGACCAAGATGGACAAGTTCTCGGGGTTCTGAGGCTTCCTTTCTGGTTGGGGCAGAGGTGGGAGACACATAGTAAACAAGTAAACAAGTGAGATCATCTTAGTCAGTGATAAGAACCAGAAAGAAGATGAAACAAGGTGTGGCTTATCAGGGAGGCCTCTCAGAGGAGGAGATATTTGAGCAGAGACCTGGAAAGGAACACAGCTGTGTAGCAACCAGCCATGTGGAAGGCTGGAGGTGGGGGAAGCCTTCCTGGCAGCAGGAACAGCAAGTGCAAAGGCCCTCGGGTGTGAAGGAGCACGTAGTTTGCAAAACAGAAAAAGGCCAGTGTGCCTGGAGCTCAGTGAGTGAGCGACAGGCAAAGACCGGGAGACAAGATCTTGTGGGGACACCCAGGACAAGGTAAGGAAGAGGCAGACGGCTTCACGGGCCTCTCTCTACTCTAGAATCCACCATCTCTGGGATGAAATGGGAGAGGCCCACCTCCTGCCACTCACTGAGGCCTCCCAGAACTGGATCCAGAGCCAGGGGGTCCTGACCTCGGGCAAGCCATGTCCTGGTACCAGCCAGCCTTGCCCAGACCTCCAGCCTCACGCTCCCTTCCGATCCGTAGGAATCCGTGAAATCTGTGCCTACTGAGTGGAGTCTGGGCTCCTCACCTGAACATTCAGGACCGTGACGGGAAGCCCGGGCCACCTCCATTAGCATGCCGCAGACAGCTGGCCTGTCCTCGGTCCTTGCCCCACCGCTATCCTCCCTCATCTGTCTTCGTGGACTCTTCACTCACTGTGCCAACACCAGCTCAGATGTCACCTCCCCTCCCCATTAACACTGCTCTGGCTTCCCCTGGTCTTCCTGCCCCTAGGGCACCTCAGCCACAGGCGGCCTGAGCTCAGATTTTCCTTCTCCCACCTTGACTACAAGCAGCTGCAGGGCAGGCTGTCTGGGTCCATCCTTCCATCCAGAAACCGGGCACCGCCCTGCCCCATGCCTCACCCTGCACAGCCCGCCCCAGGAAGTCCTGGCGGTGCTGTCCCCCCACCCCCCAGCATGCCCCGGGTCAGACCCTCTTTCTGGCATCCCTACTGTTTCCACCCTCGTCCAGGCCACCATCAGCCCTGGCCTGGGCCGGCTCCCTGCTTGCTCCCGCACGGTAGGACTCTCTCTGCAGTCATACAGGGATTTGGGTGTGTGGTAAAATCTACATAACATAAGCTGACCATTTTAACTAGTTTTCAGTGTGCAGTTCGGTGACTTGTGCAGCCATCACCCCCAGCCATCTCCAGAACACCTTCTTTTCACAAAACTGAAACTCTACCTATTAAATATTAACTCCCCTCCTCCCCTTACCCTGCCTGGCAACTCCCCTTCTACTTTTTGTCTCCAGGAATTGGGCCATTCTAGGGACCTCAAATGGGTGGGATCATATAAAATCCATCCTCGAGTGACTAGCTCATTTCACTGACCATGAGGTCTTCAAGGCTCATCCATGTTGTAACGTGTGTCAAAGTTCCCTACCTTTTTAAGGCTGACTGATATTCCTTCGTATGGATAGATCGCTTTCCTTTGTTCATCTGTCGATGGATACTCAGATTGTCTCTACCTTTCATCACTGTAAACAGGACTGCTGTGACCAGGGGCATACAAATACCTGTTCTATACCCTGCTTTCAGTTCTTTTGAGTATGTACCAGAAGGGGGATTGCTGGGGCACCTGGGCGGCTCAGTTGTTAAGCACCTGACTTTGGCTCGGGTCATGATCTCAAGGTTCCGTGAGTTCAAGGACCACATCAGGTGAGCACGAGCCCTGCATCAGGTGACCCCAAGCCCCACATCGGGTAAGCCTTGCTTCTCTCTCTCTCTCTCTCCCCCACCCCTCTCTCCCCGTCATGGGATTCTCTCTGTCTACCCCTTGCTCACTTTCCCCCTTTCCCTTTTAAAAAAAAAAAAAAAAAAAAAAAGAATTGGGACTTCTGGATCAAACAGTAATTCTACCTTTAATTTTTTGAGTAATTGCCATAACATCTTCTACAGTGTAGACGGATTTATTTTAACACCAGTCAAATCATGTTACTCTTGTCTTAACCCCTCCTGTAGCCTCCCAGTGCACTTAGAGTAGAAAGAAGTCTCCTCCCTTGGGCTTTGCAGACGCTCAAGCTCCTCCCATGCCCCTCTCCTCATTGTGGTCCAAGCATATGGGCTCCTGGGGCTCCTTCAGCATTCCTGATTCCTCCCTGCCACAGGGCCTTTGCACTTGCTGCTCTGTCTACTGGGGTGCTTTCCATCTCCCTGGTTCAGGTCTCTGCTCCCATATCACCAACTCAGAACCCTTCCCAACCACCTCACCGCCCTCCTTACCCTACAGCACCTAGATCATCCACTGTTCAAATCCCTTCATTGCACTGATTGTTATGGCATTATCTTCATTGTTCCTGGTCTGTGTCCCTTGATCCTGGCCTTGACTTTGCACTCTGGGAGAACAGCAGTCCTGTAGGGCTTGGTTAGCCATATACACCCAGCCCCTCCCCTGGCTCCTGGCACATGACAAGAGCTTACTAACCGGCTGTGGAGCAGATAAAGAGCGCCCCACACGGCCCTCTTTCAGGCTTGCTTTTCCCAGGGAGGCTTCCGTGCCCCCAGTGAGGGCAAGACCCCACCAAGCTGCCTCTCCTGTGAAGTACTTTGCGACCTATGATGATTAACTTGCCATTTGTGACCATTTTTTTGGCGTCCACGTTTGGCCTCCAGCCTGTGAGCCCCTGAGGCCAGGCCCGTGTCTGCCTCAGTTCCCATTGGGACCTCGAGCCCAGTTCAGAGCCTGACCCAAGTTCAGAGCCTGACCCAGAGAAGGGGTTCAGTAAACATTGGGAGCCTTGAGTCCAGAACATCCTGTGGAGGGCAGACATTTTTGGCTGAGTGAACTTGAGTGACCTTTGCTGACTCTCCATATGATGTCTGCAGACCCAGCCCCCAGAGGTGCATGGGTATCAGACATGTCCAGCGCTGGCAGGGAAGCATGTCTTTGATGCCAATGGCCCAGACTTCTGCTGAGAGGCCAGCTCAGATGGGGGCCCGGAGCAGCCCCAGGACAGGTGGGTGGGAGCAGAGGCCCAGGGGCCAACTCCCAGGAGGAAACCCCTTCTCCCTGTCATCTGTGAAGAATATGTCCCTTGTGGAGCTATGATGGTAGGCAAACTCCACCTGAGTGTGTCATAGAGCCTGCCTTTGGGGTCCCCAGCCCCCAGAATCAAGGACTCTGTTTTAAAACATCTATTGATCCAGATGGGAACTATACAGAAGAGAAGCTCTGGGCTTATGGATGCCACCAAAGGCCTCAAAAATTAAAATTACTGTCACGGCTCCTGCACCTTCCCGTCCGGGCCCTTTGTCTGGTCTCGACACGGCCACCAGGGTGGCGCTCTCTCCAGCCACATGCTCAGCTTTGCCCCCCAACAGTCTTCTGAATAGGCTCGTCCAGAGCAGGCTCCGCACATGCCCCTTTGAGTGACAGAAGCCAGCGCATGGCCCTGGCCCCTAGAAAGGAAACCCACAGCTACTCAGCCCAACGTGAGCATCACTTACTTACCAGGTGTGTGTCACGGAGCATTCAGAAGGGAGGTGGGCACACAGCCAGGGCCCCCTACCTCCTTCTTGGAAATGGAGCCACAGACCTTCCTCAGTAACCCAGCTGGCACCAGGGGAAGCGAAGAATCAGGGAAAATGGAGAGGGACCTCTCAGCCTGTGGCCGGTGCCTGGCTGAGCATACTTGGTCCCTCAGAGGCCCAGTCCTGCCTAAGCGAAGATACTGTGCCCGGCCTCAAGGTGCCAGCCAGCTCCCAGGTTAAAGGGATAGAACTGAAGTGCTCAATAAGGCTTGGAAGACCTGGGCTTTGTCCTAGCCCTACCCTTAACATGCTGTGCATCACTGGGCAAGTCAGTGGACCTCTCTGAACTGATTCCTACTGCGTGAAATGGGCGCCATAATAGTGATACCTAATTTCACAAGATCGCCTTGCAGATTTAAGAGATGATGTACTCAGAGCACTCTGTGAGTTAAGTGCCCGCCAAAAGCCCAATCTTCTTGTCTTCTGGGCGTTTACTCTTCATGGGAGCCCCCAGCACCAGCTACGAGCAGGCACCTTGCACGCATTCTTTGTTGTCTTCCCGGCATCTCCTCATGGCTGGTTTTGTCTTCTCCATGTTTTCGGATGAGGAGACAGACTTGGGGCAGTGAAGACTGGTCCAAAGTCATAGAGTTTCGGTTTGAATCCAAGCTGGCCAAGTTCTCAACCCACTGGCCCAGACAGCATCCGGTGTATTTCTGTTCAAGAAACCTACGGTGAGTCCATTGTGAGCAAGAATCTGCTAGGAGGCCCCTTTCTCCAGGGCGAACCAGGGTCTCTCTCTGCAGGTATGGGAGGGTGGGGGCGTTCCCTGATGACAGATGGGTCACCACAGGTAAGAGTTTTTGTTTCCACACCCTGGTTTTTATTACCCCAATCACTGGCACACACTGAGGAGCGTCCCCACCAGCATCAGGGCCCTATAGCAGTCCCCCTGCTTCTTCCAGCCAGCCTTCAGGATGGGTAGCCCTGGGTTCAAGGGAGCCTGGGAAAACCCACAATGTCAGCCCTAGTGGTCACATGTGAGGGTGAGCGATGACAGCCCTACAAGATTGTGGTGGGGGTGTTGGAGACGGAGTCTCATTCCATCACAGGTGCCTCCCACACCAGCACAGAAACATCTTTAAAAACTAAGACAAACCACCAGACCCTTGGTTTGAATCCAAGTACTGTTTATAAGAGCATTTCTGCAGCCTCTGTAAACTCGCCTTTGGGGGCAGAGCTCACCACATCCTTGTTTTCCCTTATGAAGTCTCCTCTATGGATTCCACCAAGACTAGAAACCTGGGGTAAACTGTCCTTCCTCCCAAGACATAGGTATTCTTTAGATAACAAACGGCATTAAAGTTGTCGCTTCCCTTTTTTGCCTTGGCTGCCAGGAAGCTCGGAGATAACACTAATACTTAATTCTTGATCTAGGGTTCCCTCTCTCAATTTCTTTTCCTCTAGCCATCTAATTATGCCTGATCACATATGTATCCAAAAGGCACTCGGAGTAGGAAGACTACATGTTTTAAGTAAATCCATAAAGGAAGACCCTCCCCAGGGCTCTCTTCTGCACTGGAGTCTGGTCACGGCATTCGCTACCTTGTCACTCCAGAAAATCCTGGTCATGCCCTCCACTCAGCATCCTGCCCTGCCTGGAGCTAAGCCTCCCTCTCCTCTGCAAAGGCCTGTGTTTCTGCTCAGATGTCATGTCTGGCAGCACACAGGTGTCAGAAAATCTTGTTCAAGCGCAGAGGGAGAGTGAATTTTCTCTGTGTGATGGTGTGGGGTTCAGCGTGCTGCGTGGCTGTGACTATTCCCTCTAAAACATGCTTCACGGGGTGATGGACTGCCCTGCCTCGGGTTCAAAAACTGAAGCAAATTTTCCTTTACTAATTTAGTCACATACAACAATAAATCCCAGAAATATGTCTTATGTATATTTTGCATTACCTTTTGCAGACAAATACAAAAACATGGTCAACATTTGCAATAAAATTATCATAGAAATGCCATCTCAAATCTTATTTTCTTTTTTCCAATGCGCATTTCACAAATAACTTGTATTAAAATTATGTTTTACAGAGTAGAAACAGAAAACAAATACCCCTGGTAATTTAAATAGGCATTTGCATAACATGACTAGAACACTTTAGAAAAACGCACAGCATCGGAAAATATGAGTTCAAAAACACTTAAATACAAGTGATTTTAATAAGTCTAATATGAAAAATGCCTTTTAGCTGTATTAATTAGTGAATTAAAATGTGTTGATCTTGGAATATTTTCCAGCTAACAGGTTTGGGGATTTGTGCAAGGTTTTTTTCTTTCTGTTTCTGAGACAACATTTGCCATTCATTAAACCACACCACAGTGCCGTCCTGGAGGTGTTTCTGATGCTGTCCTGCAGGTGTCTGGAGAAAGGTGGAAACCAAGCTCACGCCCGGAGCTAGGGAAACACAACTGAAAGAGGGGAGAGTGGAATAAATGTCACAGGTGCCAGGGCTGACCCTCTTGGGCGCAAGCAAGGCTGAGTGGTCCCCTGCGTCAGACCTGGGCTCCTAAGCTGTGGTGGGGAAGGGCATGTGGAGAGGAGATGGTGTCCCCCTTGAAGCCTGACCCTGCCTATGCTTGCGCATCACAGAACCAGCTCCCTCCCTTTGTTCTGAAAAGACTTGCCCAAGCACGAGAGTTAGCTTGTGTGTGGGCCCTCTGTGGACAGGCTATGATGACCTATGCCATAGACCCTGTTTTTCCATGGGGGTGTCTTTGTGCCTTGTTGTGTTGGTTTTGTTGTGGGTTTTTTTTTTTTTAATTTAATTTAATTTTTTTTTTTTTACAATTCTCCTCTTCTTTCCATTTCTGGGTTGTTCCCCGGTTTGGTACAGCAGGTCAGCTCTGGGCTGGCCCCGCGTAGCATGTGGCCTTACGGCCACGAAGCACAAAACACAGCTGAAAAGCACCAGAGCCAGGCTGTGCAAAGATGACGGTTTTCCCATTGAGGAGCACACTGCCACTTAAGGATTCGGGCTCTGTGCGGTGATTGCTCATCAAAAACGAGGAAGATGCATATTTATTTCTGCAATTTAGTTGGAATACCCTTCTGAGAGCCCGCAGTAGAGGCGCCTTCAGTCCACAGCTTCTGAGCTGTTAAAATTTTCATTCTAGGTCCCCAGGAAACAGTGCATTAAAACACATCGCTGCGTCCTCACATCATCAAACCCCCCTCCTTGCCCAGTGCTCCCAAGAATGGTTGGAAAAATGAAAACAAGGAGCCACGGGGCATGGTCTGAGAAGGGGGAGGCCCAGCAAGGAAGGTGCTGTGGCCAAGCACCAACGCTCTGCCACATGTCCTGCCTGGGGGACGCCTGTCATCCACCCACCCTGCAAGAGCTGCTGTCACCTGGGTCCCTCTAGTTAAAAAGCCTTCTCCAGCCTCTCAAGTGGTGTGTGAAGAAAACCATGGACTGTCAGGGTTAGACCTAAGGATCAGTCCTGCCATTTGACAGATGGAGAAACTGAGGCCCAGAGAGAGGGTCGCTTGTCTGGCCCCAGGCAGGACACTTTTATCAGTGGATGAGCTGCCTTCCAGGACAGGGGCTCCATTTTTTAAAGGAACGCTATTTTAGAATAGTTTCAGATACACACAAAAGTTGTGAAGCTAGTACTTTGAGTCCCATATTGTTAGGAGCTTATATTACTGTGATACATCTGTCAGAAGTAAGGAGCCAGTTACTGATACGTTATTATTAATTAACTCAAGCCCACACTTGATTAGGATTTCCTTTGTTTTTATCTAATGTCCTTCTGTTCCAGGATCCTACCTTCTATTTGGTTCGTATGTCTCCTGAGTATCTTCTAGAGTTTAGGTTGCTCTGAAGTTTCTTGTTTTCAATGACCTTGACAGATTTGAGGAATACTGGCCAGCTATTTTGTAGAATGTCCCTCAATTTGGGTTTGTCAGATGTTTTTCTCAGGGTTAGACTGAGGTTATGGGTCCCCATCACATCACATAAGCAATGTCAACCTGACATCGCTGTTGATGTTGACCTTGGTCACCTGGCTGAGGTCAGGGTTTTCCACAGTAAAGTTACTCTTTCTTATCCCTTCTTTCTATACTGCACCCTTGGGAAGAAAGTGACTGTGTGCAGCCCACACTGAAGGAGTGGGAATTCTAATCCACCTCCTTGAGGGCAGAGTATCTACATAAACTATTCCAAATTCTGGATAGGAGATTCATCTATTCTCCCCCCATCTATGTATTCAATCATTCATTTATCTCAATATGGACTCATGGATATGTATTTTATACTTTGGGTTATAATACAATACTGCATTATTTATTTTGTGGCTCAAATTATTCTAGCTTTGGCCCCAGGGACCTATTGCAGTTGGCTCCCGCGTCTCTTTGACACACTCCTATCACTGTGTGTGTGTGTGAGTGCGTATGTGTTTTAAGCACATGCTTACTTTCTGACACTATAAGAGTCCAAACTCATCTTGCATATTTCCTACTTCAGTCCTAGAAGCAGCCATTTCTCCAAGGAGCACCGGTTCCTGTTTCTGAGAATGGTAAATAGAAGCCAAGGTCTTGATGCTAGGTGTGCTAGTTATTACTGGGGTGTCATTGCTTCCCGGCCCTCTCAGCTGACAGAGCAAGGATATGTGTGCGCACACTGATGCCTGCAAACACATGGATCCGCAGATATTTCTACACGCATCCATCTGTATCTGTATTAAGCTGAGCAGGAGCTCACACTGGTGTCCCCAACTCTACTCCAGTGTTCTAACCTTCCTTGTTCACTTATCTGCAAGGTGCACACTTTTCTTTATTTAAAAAAAATGTTTAATGTTTGTTCATTTTTGAGAGAGACAGAGACAGAGCACAAATAAGGGAGGGGCAGAGAGAGAGAGACACACACACAGAATCTGATAACAGGTTCCAGGCTCTGAGCTGTCAGTACAGAGCCCGACGCAGGGCTCAAACCTACGAACCTCAAGATCACAACCTGAGCCAAAGTCGGATGCTTAACCTACTGAGCCACCCAGGTGCCCCATGGTGCACACTTCATGTGGAGAGAGCAAGGCCCTGAGATGCATGACACTGGTTCAGTGTCGTACCACAGTTCAGGAGTCAACGGTAGCACCCACACCCCCTGCCTATTCTGGCCAGCGGCAAAACTGCCCTTGGCCGGTGGTTAGAGGGTGAGGACTGTGTTTGCGGTAGGGAGTTTGGGGAGGTTGGCACGGTCTTGCCCAGGCAGCAAGTGGGCCAGGGCTCCAGGAGACTTAGAGATCAGAAACTCCCACAGGGACAACCTTGAGACCACCCACATTTTTCACTGTCCCACCACCTTGACCATCCTGGCCAGGAAATGCGACCTAGGTAGGTCTGTCGTAGCTGGCGCTGGCTGCCCCCTGCCCACTGCTCTCAGGCCCTAGCATGACAGGCAACACATCTGCTGCCTCCAGTGGCCAGATGCAGAGGCCCCGTGGCTGTCCCTCAGGGCCCCTCAGAAGCCTTGGAGAGCCCACCGGAGGGCTGGACACCTAGTACCTCGGGAGTAGCCGTCACCGGGTCCTGTGCACTAGCGCCTCCCGGAGCCCCCATGGGACTTATGACGTCCACTTCCCCTCCCACCGGTGCTCACAGGGATTGCCTCCTGAATAAACGACTGACACCATATCCTTCTCTCGGGGTCTGCTTTGCGGGGACCCCAACAAACAAACTGGCCCCTTCTCATTCCCTCCCTGGGAATCTCGGGCTGCTTCGGCTCCAGTGCAGCACACATCAGCAGAGGGTGGCTGGGGGCTCTCTCTGCCATCGGCAGGCAGAGGGTGGCTGGCAGGACAAAAGTCTGGGTCCTGGGCTTCCAGGTGGGCCCAGAGGGGCAGGGGGTGCAGGGCATGTCAGGAGGGCACGGGAGGGGTTAAACTCCTCACGTTCCTGCTCACTTGCACCAGAGAGGCACTGAGGGGTCTAGCTGGGGACGGCCCCAGAAAGGAAGAATGGAGACGCGGCTCAGTTCTGAGAATGGTCTTAAAGCCATCCTTCCCCACTGTGGGAGAGGGAAGGGAGCTCCATTTGTCAGTACAGATAGATGAACCCATGAGAGGTGCTGAGAGATTCTGGCATCTGGGCTTGCACCTGCAGAGAGTCCTCGTGATGTCTCCACAAAGGCTCCATCAGTCAGAGGAACGCGCCTGTGTCCCATGAAGGGCGACAGTCGACTGATAGATCGAGGTGCGCCCATATGGAGAGGCACACGGGCTGCCCCCCCTCCGAAGACGAGCAGCATTTGTCAGGAAGCTTCCCGTGGATCTGCGAAGATGCAGCCTCTGATTCATCGACACCTCTGCCATGTTGTCACCTGTCATAGGCCACCACTGCACGGCCCCGACCTGCCTGGGCTGACCAACTGAGCTCGCGGGCCTCGTCTGGACCCGCTCCTCTACCTTCATGCAGAAAGTCCACACATGCGTACTGCACACACGCATGGGCACGCTACACATGCACTTGCAACCCATCCAGCACACATAAAAACCCCTGCTGCTTTTCTAGACAAAGTCTTTTTCCTCCTCAAGGTGGTCTGCCCGGCCAGCACCTACCTGCTCCCAGCCCATCCACACCCTCAAGCCCCCGTGCCCCTCTCGGGGGACTCTTGGCACCTGTTCGTCCCAGGGGAGCTCTCCAGAAAGCAAGCAACTCAGGGCTCATGGGAAATTCTGCGTTGACTTTAGAAGGATCCTGAGGTGTCCTGATTACCACTCTGTCCTTATGAACTGGATTAGAGGGCCCTTAACAGATAATGCCTGGAGTCCTCTCTGCCTGTCGGACATCGAGCAATTATGAGCGGGGTCTTAAGAGCTAAGTGAAACAGTGATGCCTCAGCCAGCAGCTCACAAGGTGGTTCCAGGGAAGCTTTCAAAACAATACCCGGCACAGGCGGGAATGATTTTCCCAGCTTTGGATGCTGAACTATGAGCCTCTCGGTGAAATCTTTTCATATCGGGATGAGACCTGGGTAGCTCTTAATCCTTTAATTCTATCAGCTGGCCAGGGGCTAGAATTGGATTTGGAACCTAAGAGAGGGAGACGAGAAAAATCAACACAGGAATTTGAAACTCTGAAGTTGTCCCCAGCTCCCTCCTTCCTGCCCCAACCCAGCCAGGCAGTAGGCCTATGGGGTGGCTGTGGTAAGGGACCCCACCCCCGGCCACCCTTCCATGGACAGGCATCCACACTGGGGACGTCAGGCCTGGTGGGGACCCTGAGGAGCAGAGGGTTGGAGCCAAGCTGGGAGAACAAGAGGGTCTTTTAGCAAGAGAGCCCCTTGTCCGTGGGGTAGGGAGCAATGAGGTGCTTGACCCTCACTGGCCTCCCCAGAGAGTAGAAATAAAAGTCATCCTTGTAATGGGCAAGTGATGCTTCCCTCCATCTATGTGAAGTGTTTATAGAAACATCTTTGGAGAACCAATGACCAGGCAAAGTGGAAAGAGACCCCTGGCGATGCCACCTCACTCGAGACGAAGTCCCCCTGCTCTCCAGCCAGATTGCCAGCACCCCTCCTCCAAACACAACTCCACAAGACATCCCCTCCCCGCTGCCTGAACACGCGGCACCATTGCCCTACACCTCGCCCTTGGCAGTGCAGGGGCAGGGGGAGGGGGGTGCAGCAGGAGGTCTCCTTTAGAAAACAGGAATTGGGGTAAGCAAGGGGGCAGGAGTGGGGAAGATGAGGCCAGAGGTCCCACAGAGAGTCCATGACCCCCCACAAGAGCCTCTTGTTGGAGTTCCTGACACGACGAGTCTCACCGGAACCATCCTGACCAGTGTTCCGAAGGCAGGTCAGACGCCCTGACCACGGCCTTGGGAAAGGCATCTGTTTCCAGACCTCATTCGTGAATTCATTCACTCGTCAGGTGCTTGTGGAGGCACGCGGATGTGGGGGAGTCCCCAAAGTCTTCCCGAAGGAGCTGAGTCCTGTTGGGGAGTTGGAACTGCCAGGAGAAGTGGCCCCACCTTGTGTCCATCCTGGATCTCCTCCCTTCTCATCCAGAGGCTCTGCAGTGGGGCGGGGAAGGGAGGCACTGAGAATGCAAACGGAATAAGAATCGGTCCCTGTGTCCCCAAAATAACAAAAGAAATCGATAATCAAAGGTTATTCTTCTGCCGTAGACATTTTAAGCCAGAGACTCAAAAGGGACGGGGCTAGCAGAGAGCCCCCCTGCCCCAGGGGAGGACTCCAGCAGGCGGACGGATGGATGGCTGACCCGCGGAGGGACAGCTGCTCAGGCCAGCAGGGCACAACACACAACCCCATGGGATGAGTGAGGAAACGGTATCCAGGATGCAGAAAACTGGGCCACAGACACGGGAAACGTGCACAGAACTGGCCCTGGAACCCAGGTCTTGAGATTCCCAGTCCAGGGACTTTGGCGCCTCCATCCGGAGACGTCGGGTGGCAGGAGCCAGAGAAGAGCTGGAGAGGCGTTACACTTCCGCATTTCTTCTCTGCTGCTCTCTTTCCCATGTCTACGGAGAGAGACACCATCCCCAGGCACACACGCACACACACGGCAGAGTCTGCTGAGTGAGCGGGGTGGAGACAGAGACCTGGTGGGGGGGCAGGGGAGACCGAGGGATACTTCCATCAATCTTACCATCTGACCACATGCTTTGGGCCCTGAGAGGTGTTTGGTAAATGGATCTTCTTTTTAAAAAAGGAATAACCTTTATTTTTCAGGTTGGATTCTTTTCACTGCAAACGGCAAATCCCAATTTAAACTGTAAATAAAAGGATGGAATGTGTGGAGGTTCAGGTTCCTGAAGAGTCCAGTGGTAGACCTGTTATAGCTTCAGGCATAGCTGGATCCAGGCACAGAAGTCCAGCCTCCAGCCCCTTACCTCCATGTGGCTCCACTCCCGGCCCAGCTCTCCTCATTCGGCAGGATGGCCCCTGACGTGCCCGATCTGCCTCGGATCAGCTCAGCAACCCCTCATGACAGGACAGTATTTCAGAAAGTTCCAGACAAAGTCCTTGGGCTACCTCTTGGCACAAATGTGGGTCAGCCAATTATTCCTGAATCGAATGCTGTGACCATGGGGACATGATTCTCTCCTAAAATAAGCCCGGGCAAGTTGCCAGCCTGACGCCAAAGGATGGGTCAAACTACCAGAAGTGCATGAACCCAGAGTTTCGGGAGAGGGCTGAATCCTGAAGAAGATTCCAGATGCCATTGCCAAAAGAAGAGCGGACAGATGCTGAACAGACAAACCCTATATCTGAATTGCTTTCCTACAGAGCGTGGGGACTCCACCTGTGTGGACACAGGAAGCTGCTTCTACTGAGAGAGAGGTCTTGTCCTGGGCTCTCTGAGCGCCTACAATTCCACACCCAGACAACTGGTATCCCCACACATGCCACTTACCCCTCCCCCTCCAGCCTCCACCCCACCCCCATGCACCCACCAGCCCCAGTCCCCGGGAGGCCACTTGGGGAAAGGCAGCTGTCCCCCTGTGCTGGTTATTGATTTAATTTCTGTTTACTTCGCTGTAAGCTTAATTTGCTGTGTTAATGGCATTTTAATCCACTTGCCCGTTGCATGGGGCTGATAATACCACACTTTTGTGCAGCAGCAGTGACATTTCTCTGCATACCAGTTCTTCGGTGGGTGGGGCCAGGCATCATTCCCAGAGTGTTCGCCTCCCCTGTCCATATGTGACTCCCACTGCCAGCCCTTTGGGGTGGGGCTACTGCTCCCTGCGTCTTCAGGAAAGTCCTCCCGAGCAGAGGGAGCCCCAGTGGACGCCCGTCACTGAGCCCAGAGGCTGCTGCTGTGTGAAGGTTCAGGCAGGGGGAGTGGCCTCATGGGCCCTGGGAGCACCTTGGCCTTGGTGGCTAACCAGTGGGGTCAGCCTGGAGAGGGCTTCTGAAATCAAAGATAGAAACAAGCCAGACCAATTGAGGGATTCTGCAAAAAATTGGCCAAATCTGATTTCTCTTCTGGGGTCAAAGTCTCCACCAGCTGCGTCTGTGTCCTTGTCCCAGGCTGCCGTCCACCCTCATGGCAGCAGCAGTTTCTGCCTTTCACAGAGTCGTTGGCACATGGTGCGTGGCATGGTGGGGGTGCCAGCGCTGCCTTGGAAGGTCAGCGTTGGAAACCAGCGCTGACCACCAGCTCCACATCTACGGAGTGGGGATTAGACACTGGTCAGGCCCTGAGGTGACCTGGGGCAGAGCCCACGTTGTGGTCACTGGGGCCGTGAACAGGGACGGAGTCCCTAGGGTACAGAACTGGACACCTGCCTTGCTTACAGTCCCCCGAGGCAGGCCATGGGGCTGCCTTACCTTAGGTCATATTCTCTGCACCCCAAATCCTATTTTCACCAAGTCAGAGATGGCCCTTGAGGCAAAGACAGCCCCTGCAGGTGCCGACAGGGGTCAGAGGGCAAGCTGCTCTAGCCGACCGGGTGTTTGCTTCTGGACGGTGAATCACAACCGGGCACAGCCTCTCTGTGGAGACGGAGACATGATGCCCGACGAGCGTGTCACAGTCTGGGGATGGAGGCCAGGAGACCAGCAGAGAGCAGAAGGAAACTACGGTCACAGGAGAGGAGGAAGAGGAAGAAGAGGAGGAGGGGTGTCTGTGGAGCTCTTGCCGGGCTCCGGGCACTGCCCCGCATGCTCTCCTGCTGCTAGTAGAGTTCAGCCTCATAACAGTTCTGTTCTTTTCCTCGTTTCATGGATAAAATGACTGAAGTTCAGAGGAGGCAAGTAAATCGCCCAGGACCACACAGCTAAGATGTGGCAGAGCCAAGATCTAGATGCAGGAGGTCTGACTCCAGAGTTCGGGTGATCGGGATAAAACCAAGTGTGGAGAGAATACAGGATGGCAGAGGCCATGGAACAGTAGAGGCCATGGGACAGCAAAAGCCATGAGACAATAGAGGCCATGGGGCAACAGAGGCCATGGGACAATAGAGGCTATGGGACAGCAGAGGCCACCGGACAGCAGAGGCCATGGAATAGTAGAGGCCACAGGGCAGCAGAGGCCACGGCACAGCAGAGGCCATGGGACAGCAGAAACCATAAGCGGAGAGGAGAGTGGAGGGGCCGTGGCCCAGGACAACAAAACGACAGGTCCTGCATGCAGTACGGAGGGAGTGCCTGGGGAACAGGGGCAGGACACGGCTGCTGGCCCTGGCTTCTCCTGAACACCGTCAATGCACAGCTCTGCCCCAGCGCTGTTGAGTCCCTCCTCCGTGCTTTCCCGTCCTCACACCAGGCAGGAGACGGAACACTTCACCTGACACTGTGAAAGAGCCAGGACCACCCAAAACCCTTCTCCAATTAACCTTGGTCCTCTGAACAGGGCAGCCCCAGCACCCCGGCAGCCCTCTGCCCCAGGGCAATGCTTAGGGACCCAGATGCACATGTCTCCATCCCCCCATTTGGACTGTGGTCCCCTTGTCACGTGTGTGTGCGGCACGCACCCACGCAAAGACCAGATGCCCGCTTGCTGCCCAGGGACTCAGGACATTCCCAGGGGCTGGGTGGCCTGGATGCACCCCTGACGCTATTACTGCTTGTTGAGAGCCACGTAGCCTGTAATGACCCCGGGCATTTCCCGGGATTAATGGCCAGCAGGATTAATGGCCCTCAGCGACACCCTGGGCCATTAGGCACCAGGAAGCCCCACACCTCAGTGGCTGTTAGTTAAGTGGAAGACATTAGAGAGCTAACAACAATGTCTAACAAGGAGGGAATTATCAGGAGAGCCTCGTCTGCACTCATTACCTGGTCAGGCCTTATGACAGGAACTGCCGTCAAAGGCGGGCACCCAGTCCCCTCCCCCATCTCCTGAAGGCTTCCCTTTGGCCTGGAATCACTTTTCCATCAGAGCACTTGTGCATGTGTGTGTGTGTCCTTGTGTCTGTGTGTCTGTGTGTTTGTGTCTGTGCCTGTGTTTGTGTCTGAGTCTGTGTGTCTGTGTGTGTGTCTGCATGCGTGTGTCTGCATCTGTGTGTGTCTGTGCCCGTGTGTCTGTGTGTGTCTCTGTGTGTGTATGTCTGTGTCTGTGTGTGCGTCTGAGTCTGTGTGTCTGTGTCTGTGTGTGTCTGCATGCGTGTGTCTGCATCTGTGTGTGTCTGTGTGTCTGTGCCTGTGTGTCTGTGTGTGTCTCTGTGTGTGTATGTCTGTGCCTGTGTGTGTGTCTGAGTCTGTGTGTCTGTGTCTGTGTGTGTCTGCATGCGTGTGTCTACATCTGTGTGTGTCTGTGTGTCTGTGCCTGTGTGTCTGTGTGTGTCTCTGTGTGTGTATGTCTGTGTCTGTGTGTGTGTGTCTGTATATGTGTGTGTTACCTGTGTCTGTGTGTGTGTGTTGTCTGTGTCTATGTGTGTGTCTGTGTGTGTGTCCGTGTGTGTGTCTGTGTCTATGTGTGTGTGTCTGTGTGTGTGTCTTCATGTGTGTCTGTGTATGTGTCTGCATCTGTGTATCTGTGTCTGTGTGTCTCTTGGTGTGTGTGTGTCTACACCTGTGTGTCTGTATCTGTGTGTGTCTGTGTGTCTGTCTGTGTGTCTGTCTATGTGTCTGTGTTGTGTCTCTGTGTTAATGTCTGTCTATCTTTGTGTGTGTCTGCCTCTATGTGTGCATGTATGTGAGTCTGCATGTGTACATGTGTGTCTATGTCTGGTTGTATGTCTGTGTGTGTCTGTGTCTGTGTGTCTGCATCTCTCTAGTGTGTCTGTGTGTGTGCATCTTTGTGTGTGTGCATCTGTGTGTCTGTGTGTGTGAGTCTGTGTGCGTGTGTGTGTGTGTCTGT
>NW_024412425.1:8840189-8880185 GCF_014898765.1 Herpailurus yagouaroundi
TGTGTGTGTGTGTGTGAGTCTGTGTGCATGTGTATGTGTGAGTCTGTGTGCGTGTGTGTGTGTGTGAGTCTGTGTGCGTGTATGTGTGTATGAGTCTGTGTGTGTGTGTGAGTCTGTGTGCATGTGTATGTGTGAGTCTGTGTGCGTGTGTGTGTGTGTGAGTCTGTGTGCATGCGTGTGTGTGTGTGTAAGGTGTCCCAGTCTTACCTCTGGAATGTCAGTGACTCGTCACTTTGCCTCATGAAAGAACATCCCCTCTGCCCACTGACAGCCAGTGTCCTGACTTGCTGAGCTGCTGCCCCCGCACCTCTCTCCACTTCCCTTTCGTGCTGCAAGACATTGTGCATTTCATTCATCCCCTTGTTCCGCAAATGTATTTTGAGCACTTTACCGAGTGGCAGGTCTCCTGGGAGGGATGCAGCAGTGACAGAGATTGAGGAGGGCCCCGCCCTAGTGAAACATATAGTCTAGGGCAGAAA
Source organism: Herpailurus yagouaroundi (assembly GCF_014898765.1). NCBI lineage: Eukaryota > Metazoa > Chordata > Mammalia > Carnivora > Felidae > Herpailurus > Herpailurus yagouaroundi. The sequence goes on from NW_024412425.1 coordinate 8,840,669, forward strand.
TAATAAAGAATGACCATGAATAGAAGGCAAGGGCTCCCCCAAAACTGTGCTTTCAAAACCTGGGAGCTGCCTTGTGCAGGAGTCTTTCGAAAGTTGTCATGTTACCAGCTCTGCTCTCAGGTCCTTTCTGCATGAACTTCAAGGAAAGATGTATTAGTCCTACAGGTCTTCAATCTATGTTCATCTCAGATGCTCATAGAGATCACTTGATGGTATCATTAAAAAAAAAAAAAGCAAAGAAAATAAACAGAACAATAATAATTATTCCTGGGGAGGGACATCTGATCTCAATCTAGCAGGGACTGGATCTCATTGGAAAGCAGCCTTTTAAGGGTCATATAAAAAAGCAATCAGGTAACTAGTTATTTAATGGCGAATACGGATGGCAAATGACACTCATGGCTTTGTATGCAGTTCCTTCATCATCCCTCATGGAATCAAACCTGCCCCCCACAGATCACTGGAGGTAGAGCCTGAGGAAGTAGCTGTGGGTAGGGAAGGCGTTGAGGGTGGAGGTACATTGGAGAGTCTGAACATGGTTGATCCCTGGTGGGGGCGGGGATGAAAAAGAATTCCTAAATGAACCTTCTCTCTCGTATAACACGTGATTTCACCTACGTATTGCAAGGTAATAACTGCCATAAGGAAGACCTGAACTATCTTAACTACATCCTTAAAGGTTTATAGATGCAAGCAGCACCCTCCAAAAGCAGTTCTCATCTTTTCTTTGGGAAAGTGGAGGGTCTTCCTATATTCAGCTATGAAGGCACAAACAGTAATTACATAATACGTTATTTATTTAATTAAGACCGTGACACGTGCTGCAAAGAAGTGCCTGGTGCTCTGAGACCCACGGCGTGTGTCTTTAAAAGAAGAACTGCCTGAACTGCCACTGAAGGAAGGAAAGGAATTAACCAGACTGAGAGGGGGCAAGCCAGGGCCCCCCAGGCAGGGAGAACAGCAGGTGCAAAGGCCCTGTGGAGACGAGTGGGGAAAGGCCCCACTCCTGGGAGCCCAGATGGTGAGGGGCCAGACCTCACAGAGCCTCACGGGGATGTGGCTTCTCTCCCAGGGGCAAACCCATTAAAGGGTTTTACACACCAGAGCGATCCACTTCCATTTTTAAGAGAGGCTTCTGGATGCATCCCACAATTGTTACAATCATGCCCTAATTATTTGAGCTCCAGGGACCCAGCCACTCGCATTCCCTGCTGTCATTTCCCTCACTGTTTCAGGTGAGCTTTTCTTGAGAACTGGACTCAATTCCTGCAGCCGGGGCTCTCCCCTCCCTCCGTAACAGGGCCAAGCACGCAGCAGACACACAAAAAACACTACACGTTCTTGCATTTGGAGCAAAGGTGGATACCACCTGTCTGGAAGGGGCGGTTGTGCATACATGACTTCCTGACGGACAAGGAACAAAGGCCAAAGGCAGCCCCACAAGGAGCCAAGCCCCCGTGTTCCTCCACAGCCTGGCAAAGCTGCCCAGCGCTGCTCCAGGCAGGCAGGCCTGAGGCCAGGGGTCAGCCTGGGGGCCTGGCTCTCCACATCCGTGGACCACAGAATAACTGCAAGATGCTGTACACAGCCCGGCAGTGGCCCAATGCCCCTGCCCACGGCTTCCATCGCATAAGCCACACGGCACCCGGGGTGGCTTTTATCAGTGCATAAGGTGAAATTAGAGCAAAATCAAAATTTCCTTTAATATCTCTTATGAAGTCCAGCCACGCTGCTCCTGCCATTAAGCCGGTGGCCTGCACGCAGGGGCAAGTTGTACGATAAAAAGTCCTTAGACACAGGCCTCTCTGAGCTCTCTGAGATGCCCAGACCAGGAGAGGCATATAGGGCACACTCCCTGGGTCTCGGAGCACCGTGCACTTCTCCTTTGCAGCACGTTGTCACTGCTTTAATGAGATAAGTAGGAAGTGGGAAGCAGGACTCACAGGGGGATCATCAGATTCTTGACTCCCGTGCACGCTTGCCCCGGGACACGTACCCACTAAGTGGGAAGGTCAGCGGAAGCCACTGCACGATCTACACTGTCACCCGTGTCCCTCTGCCACTCCACCATGAATCCTAAAGTGGCCTGTGGAGGGTGATCCACCCAGCTGACTGGAGCTGTACCTGGGCGGGTGCCCGGAAGGAGCAGGACCTTGGCTGCGGCTCTGGGGACAGGAGACCAAGCCAAGGGCCAGTGTGGAGGGCCAGAGGGGACCTGAGCCGCAGGAGACCGCTCCAGCAGTGATTGGCGTCGCGCCCCCGGCCCGGCTGGCCTCGCTGCGCACACGCAGGGCGGTAAGGAGCCGCCGGCCGTCCTGGTGCGGGGTCACCCGATCACACTCCGAGGTACCGTGATAAAGAGAAATTCCATTCCGCTTAATCCCGGCGTGGTTCGGGTACAGCCTGCTCAGCGCGATCTCTCCCTCCCCGCAAGCAGTCCCGGTTTGTGACGTGTCTGGGCTTTGTGTGCACGCTTCCAAACTGGAAATATTACCTTGCCTTTTATTTACATTTTCTGACGAGGAAACGGGCTTTAAAAATGCCCCGCACCGCAGGGTGAGAGTGCACAGTGTGTGCACGGTGGGGGCGAATGGAGGGCTCTACTTCACCTCATCTCTCCTTTCTGCTTAAATATTATGCCACATCCTGATTAATACCAGACCAATAAAATCATCTCCACAATCTGGTTAGAGGCTTTTGTCTTCCCAGATGGCCTGCAATGTTAATGTGTGACAATTTCAACAATGAACTAGGACTGTTTTATGGAACCAACATTTGTTCCACTGCTTTTTTTTTTAGACTCAGAATTTTGACACAGATGGTACAAATTACTCAAAAAACAGAAATGTTCATTTAGAAGGCTTAAATATGTGGTTTTACTCAGGCCATCAGAATATTTTACATTTGCAATTCAGTAAATTTACTAACAACCCTGCTATAATTAAGGTCTGTAAAAAAAAAAATCCCCTTTTTCCAGCTTTTTATATCTATAGAGTTTCATTAAAGCCAGAAAAAGTATTATTATTTATTCTAGTTGTGCAGTGTTCTTATTTCCTTGTGACATACATTGTTCGTCTCTGCTTTCTGTTCCCTTCATGCTTCTAATTGCTGCTGAGGACGGAGGAGGGAGGGGGGATGGGCTGCGGCTTCGAGGTCTCTCCCCCATCACCCCTCAAGCCAGGCTGCAGCCCCAAGTTCCTGGTCTCAGTGATTACAGACACGGCATCTGCTAGGACCTTCTCCTACGAGAAGAAGAGCATGGCTCCTTGCACCTCTGTTTACCGTCTCTGCAAGGGCAGAACCCACAGCACAGGACTTTTCAAGGCTGCAGTTGACTCTTTGTTTCCACGTGGACCCAGGTCTGCTTCTCAGTGCCGCAACTATCTCCATACCCCTGTATGCTCGTTCTGTGATGCGCACTGTTCACAGAAAGCTCGGTTTAATCCTCCCTGCAGCCCTCAAGGTGTGCAACAAAGTCTTGTTGCCATTTACAGGTGAGGACGCTGAGGCTCAGAGAGGCTGTGTCAAGGTCAAGGCTTCACGCAGTCACCACCTTAGGAGCCACGAGAGCACCGACGATGAATTGAGAACCGTACCGACAAATATGGGTATTTTCTGAGTGCTTACTCTGTGCCAGGCACTGTAGAGTCTTTTCCACGTGCTATCTTCCGGGACCCTCCTTTTAAAAACGTGGTAGCGGAGGTTCAGAGCAGTTTAAAGGAAGGAGGTGCAGCCCACTGCGGGCAGAGGCAGTCAGGGGGCTAGGAATCCGTCGAAGCAGAGGGGACAGCCCAGAGGCCAGAGGAAATCCAGGCTGCCCACTGTTTGGTCTCTCAGCTCCGGAAGGTGGATCTCACCAACAAGGTCACCCGGGAGGAGAAGCAGCCTGCTCTGACCTCAGCTCCCCGAAGGGGGCTCCTCCGTGCCTTTTCCCTCTGCCTTTGCCCCAAAGCTGCCAACTCCTGCCCCCGACACAAATCTGAGTTCCTGGAAGACCTCAGCCACCAGGAAGCAGAAGACAGGAAGTTGAGAACAGAAACCTGGTGTCCCCATCTCTGTCCTTATCACCCAGTACTCAGAGCCTAGAGAGTGCCAGGCACACAGTAGACACCAGCTACTTACAAGACCCAATTGCAAAATGGAAGACACAGTCCTGGCTTTTTCCAAGCAACCTAAGCCATCTGAACCTGGAGAGAGCTCTTCAGAGGCTACCGTGTAGGGAGTGTGTGCACAGCTCTTTACCTCGTGTCTGGAACATGGGGGCACGCAGCAGGTGTTAGCTGTTGTTTTTGCCATCGTTACTACAATTATTCTTTTGGAAGTGTAAAAAGCCCACTGCAATGATCAAACTGCAACATCCCTGGGGCAAGGTCCAGACTCCAAAGGAATACCCCAATGGTGCTTCCCTCTTCAAGCCTTGTTTTGGGGGCTCCTGAACATGCTCAAATCAATCTCAGGAGACCCTCCAGCCGAGCAGACTCATCTTGGATGCATTTATTATTTTATTGATGAAAAAGCCCCTCCCCCCAAATCTAAACAGAGAAGAGGGTCCTCGTCATTTCTTCCTGCCCACAACTTGAAGAACCGTCTGCTTAAATATTTTCCAATAGTGTTTTGCCAAGAATAACAATCATAATAAAACCAACACCAATGTCCTGCTTGCCATTTCATTGACCAGAATTTTGGTGTTTGCTTTTATGTACCAAGTGGAATCCCGTTCCATTTCCGCATTGGTTCCTGCTTTCCAATTCTGTAAACAAATCATTTATTTCAACTTCAGAGTAAAAAAAAAAAAAAAAAAATCCTAAATAAATTAACAGATGTCTTCGATAGGATGCTAATCCTTGCAGTAAGTACCATGCATTTCTGTGTGAGGCCTCATTCATTAGAGCATTCTATTAACACTGCCAACAGAAAGTGCATTCTGAGTTTTTAAATGTTGTTTCCATTAAAATCAATCACTCCTCGCAATTAAGCCAATAGTCTCACCATTTTTGCTGTTATGAGCTAAAGCATCCTAAATATATTGACAGCTGTCTTCGATAGGATGACACAAATGAGGGGGGGCAGGCCTAAGACGAAATGTCACCAAGGGGAACACAACAAGCTCCTCTTGCTGGAACTCACCTCATTTTCATACCCCAGAAGGCATTTAGTATGCTTTTTTTTTTGCAATGGCAAAGTACAGTGATCAATGTTTTGCATATTACAATCAATAACACACTTAAATATTTAAGTTTTGCATTCTTTTGCAATAAATATTGATATATTACAAACTCTGTAAAAACTGTTCATTGGACTTTTTGTTTGCACTGTGTACTGTATCATTCAGCAAATAAGTGAGCTAAATATTGTTTGTTACAAAACAGATGTCAAATAAAATTATGCCATATGTGCTATTAAACACTTTTCTTATTTTTTTTTCCAGCAAAACCCAAGACTTAGTTTCAGAAGTGAATGTATTTGGCTTTTCGAGGATTTGAAGCATGACAGCAACATCTTTGAAATATTTTTAAACCTGCTGGCTTTGTGTAATCCAGTTTTGTGAACTAATTCTGAGTGTTATCATAGATTTGAAATTACAAATACAGGTAGATTTAATAGGGACATGGATACACCCACAACAGTCCAGGCAGGGGTGAAAATTGGTCCACTGTTGCAAAAGAGAGGGAAAATAAAGAAACTGTGCAAAAAAAAAAAAAAATTAAAAATAAATTGTCTAGAGAGACAGGAAATCGGGAGTTTTTCTAAGTGACTAGAGACTGAGGAGGTAGAAGAGAGAACTTTGTCAGCTCAACACTGGTACCACAGAGGAAAAGTCTGAGGCCCGCTTGGAGATGTGGGGGTGATTCAGGAGGTGTTGGGGGGGGGGCAGTCCGGCCCTGCGGGTCCTCAGAGGGTCTGGAGAAAGGGTGGAGGAGGGAGAGGGGTGCAGGGCACTCGCAGGGGCGGGTGCAGGCACCGGGGAGCTGTCCCCACCCCAGGGTGTCCCCACTAAGCAAGCCTCTGTGAACTCCCCGGGTTAGGCCCAGCAGGGGTCTCCCCCTCCCCAGCCCTGTCAGAAGCGTTTGCGCTAGATGGATGGATCTCTTAGCCCGGGGAAGTGTGAAATGTGAAACAGAATGAAACAGAATGCAAGAAACATGTTGCTAAGAGCCACCGAGTGAAACAAAATCTGGAGGCCCCGGCACACTGGTGTTGGCACCAGCGGCCCAGATGCTTCCACCCACAGACGGAGGAGGGGTACACAGCCGAGCAGAAGAGCCCATCAGGGTCAGGGGCAAACCCAGAGCGCCGCCGCTCTCCCTCGCTACAGCTCTGCCCGCATGTCTTCGAAGGAGGCTTTCTAGTATCTCCTCCACCTGGAGGCTGACCTCAGAGACAGCCAGGACACAGGTACCCTAAGAGGGCTTGGGGCCTAAAAGCACCACGATGCCCACTTCCCCCGGATCACTGGGTCCCTCAGAGACAGACACTGGTCCCTTGCCCCACCTTCTCACCCAGCCCTCACCTCGGGTCCCTCACTACCTGCTGCACCTGGGTGGGACTCACATGAGCCCCTATGTGGATATCATGCTCTGGGGTTACCCTGGCCAATAGAGGACAGCGCGGGTCGGTACGTGTGTACCCATTTTGTTCCCCGAGGTGGACAGCGGAGTGCTGCACGCGAAGGTCCCGTGGCTCCCGTGAGGCATCCTTGCACTGGCTCCACCTCCCGCCCTGCCCCCACTCGCTCAGCTCTCATCCCCAGGAAGCTACCTGTGGACTCAGGTGTTGGTCTTGTGCTTGCATCCAGACAGAACCGGGATGGGATGCCCCACACATCTACCCCCGCCTGATACTGAGCCCTAGTGCTTATTTTGGCCCCCGCCTAACGTGAACATCTGAAAAGGGTCCATGCCCCAGGCAAGCATTTTGGGAGTTCTTTGGTCAGCAGACTTTTTTTCTCGGATGCTTTTGTTGGTCTGTTTATTACTTCTGGGGCTGAGGATTTTGCTCACTTCTGCATGGGTCCTGTCTTCCCTACACGACAGCCGTCCAGGAGGCAGGGTGGTCTCTGAGCCTCCCCAGAGCCCCCGACAATGACCAGGACCCGACCCCACGACAGAGAGCTCCATGGGCCCCAGGGGGTAACCAGGACCCTCCCCACCGCACAGCAGGAATGGAGGCAGCCACGAACATCCTGGTCTGGGGAGGGAAGGTTCCTCAAAAGGGGTGAAGATCTAAGCCACGCAGGACGAGGAGGAGCCATCAGGAACAAAGGCTCAACCTGCCCTGCGCTGGCCGCTGGCCTCACCTTCGGACCCCATGAAAGTTTTATCCTGAGAGCCACCCGTCGATGCTCTTGAGCTAACTTGACAGAGCTTCTCGCCCCGCCTCCAAACACACCTGAACTAAAACACCAAGTTAAGGAGTTTGGACTTCATCTGAGAGCAATGAGGTCTTTAAATATTTTAAGCTGGGGCTTAGGCTACTTACTGGATTTGCGATTTAGAAACCCCATTCGTCAGCTGTGTTGCCAATGCTTTCAAAGAAGTAAAGGGGCTGTGCCCACAGCCTGGAAGGAGTGGAAGGACTGGCAGGGGAGCTGGAATCCCAAGGATGAGGCAGCAGAGTCAGAAGGACCTGTGTGTGGCTGGGGGTACAGGCTGAGGGAAGGCTGAGGTAGCTAGGATGACCCCTGGGCTCTGGGTTGGTACCTGGGGGGATGGTAGAGCCCGTCCCCAGGCTGGAAGGGGTTTCGGGAGGAGCGGGAAAGGGTCAGCTGTTCGTTGGTTTAATCAGAGTGCTTTTGCCTATCAGCAGGCTCAGCAGAGCAGAGCACGGGGGTGGGGGCAAAAGTGGGGAACTGGTTTCTATGTTGCAGAGAATTTGGGAGGCTGCGGGAGGGGAGAGGTGAGGAGGGAACCACAGAGGGTCTGGCTGTCCAGAGGCTGCAGCAGGAAGCCATCCGGTGTGACCTTAGTTCGGTTATTTAACTATTTCCCACTCTTAAACTCGGTTTCCCCAGCTGTCAAATGCCTTGGAATTTGGGCCTCAGTGACTTTTATCTTATGTGCTGAGAGAATGGAAGGCATCAAATTCCAACCGTTAATCTGGGGTTCGCAAACCCGGATGCCTTGGGGCCACGCAGGTGACATACATGAGAGACGGGGCCAAGGACAAGAAAGATCACGTGGCCCTCTGAGACACCCACAGATGCCCTCAGCCGCAGTGCCTGGGAGACTGCAGGGAGGGGTGGGGACCGTGGCATTGTGAACGGTACACCCCCCTTTTAAACACGCACTTAAGCCGTGAACCCCAGCACTGTTACATCTTCTGGGTATTTTTTCTTTTTTCAAAAAAAAAATTCTGGAAATCTAAACTTAAAAGCAAAACATACAAATAAAACCATTCCCAACCGGCCAAACAAAATCCTACGGAGGGTTGGATCGCACCTACAAGCCGTGGATTTGTAACCTGTGCTTTCAGTGGAGAACTCCTAGCAATCTGAGCTCTCCAGCTGGCCCCAGGGATTCAGACCCTTGGAAGCTGGAACCCAGTGGATTCACCGTCTGTGAGGATGGAGAGAAGATAGAGGGGCTTCTCTGGGAACTAACAAAGAAAGATTTCTGAGGCCAGATCTCAAAATGTTAATCAGATTCAGAGACATAAAACATGACAATTTAATGGTGTTTGGTGGAAACTGAAAATTCTTTAAAGTTCTAACTATCCTACACTGAATTCTAATACTTTTTTAATTATTAGATATAAAATGCTTATAATTTTAGGGGGAAATTAGACTTGGTAATTTATATTTCTTGTTTATACAGTACAATTTGCTGATGAAAAAATGTGCTAAACTTATTGATTCATGACCATAATTGTTTAATTATTTATCATTGCAGAATGGTATTAGCATTGCTAATAATGCAGATGTGCACAAAGGCTGAGGAGTCAGATGCAGCTTTTGTTTGGGGTGTGCAGGGCTTGAGGAAGGTTGCTCTAGGCTATAGGGCAGCCTGCCTGGGATGTGAGGTTCTTTGGCCACGCCTGTCTCCATCAGAATGACCACAGAAGGGTTCTCCATCTTGCAGCAACAGAACTGCGGGGCCACAGACTGGTCCTGCCACTCTGAATTCAGAGCTTGGGTTTGGGGACTGAGTCTCAGGCCACTGGGAGAGTCCTTTGTTCTGCCACAGCCAAGGTGGTCCTCATCCACACACCTTGCATTGCCCAGCTGACCTCCATGGGGTCCAAGAGAGCTCAGTGACGGCCAGGATCACAGACCCTGGAACGGGTCAACAGAAGGCTCAGCACCACCCCCCCCCACCCCCCACCCCACCAAGACTGGTCACTGGCTATAGGTCTATGCTCTTCATCTAAATCTAGAAAGGGAACAACTCCAAAAGGAAGTCACAGGTGATACAGGCCCTCAACCCCAGACCTACTTTCAGAGCTAGTAGATCATCTGAATCAACCTGCACATTTCACGGACAAGGAAATGGAGTCTTAAAGAGAGGACACAGGTGCTCTGAGCAATTCTCTCCCGTAGCGTCAAGAGGAGACACCAGGGGGGGCACGGAACAGGAGTCTGAAGCTCAGAGCAGAGGACTGACCCGGAATGACATTTGGGAGTTGCCAACAAGGATGTGCTGGGGGTTAGATCGGCTTATTGGTCCTACTGCCTCACTCTCTTGTGATAGAATCATCCATTCACATCCTTGCCACAGCTCACAGTGGGTCAAACACACTTCCAGGCACCCTGACCTTGGGGTTGACCCAACGTCCGCCAACTGGATACAGCATGGCAGCAGCAGGATGAAGTGTCTGTGTGCAGTTGGCCTTGCCTGCCCGAGCTGTGGCTGTCGCTATGAGATGGTGCCTGTGTGGTTGGGCCGCAGCACGAGGTACGCGGTGCACAGCTACTCCAGCCACCCACAGAGCCACTGCCTAGAAGTGCACGCTCCCTGCTGCCTGATGCCAGGTCACCTCTGTTGGCTGCCCGCAGTAGCAACTGATGCGGTGAGCATCCCAGCTCTGGGAGGAGGCGGGATCACCCAGGTAGAAAGAGCGATGGAGAAGGCCAAGGAATAAACACAAGTCGGGACTGCCCGAGAACCACTAGGCAGAAAGAAGGAAAACATGCCTGTGGGTCCTGGAGGCCATGAGAGGCATGTATTTCAAACAGGAAACATGTGCCCTGCATGTGGCTAAGAGGTTGGCTAAGACGAAGGCGGAGAAGCCCATGGGACGTGTGCACATCCAGCTTGGCCGTAGTGGTCGGGTGACCCTGGGGGAATCCAGTGATGAAGGTTGGGCTTCAGGAGCCCAATAATGGGTCCAGGGGGTTCCCACACCAACAGAGGATGGGCGAAGAATGGGGGGAAATGGAGCTTCCCGTGTCGGGTGGCCCAGCAGCAGGTGGGCAGGGCGGACATGCTAATCCCTTCATTGCAGATAAGTAAGCGAAGGAGCTATAGTCCCGGCACAGGGGCTGGGGCAGGCGGTGCCACAGAGTCAGGTCTGGGCCAGCCCTGGGCCCTCCTGGGGCACGCCCAGTCTGGGGAACGCAGACCACCCCCTGGGGAGGAGGTCCTGCTTCCACTGCTCTCTGATGCCTCCCCAGGGTCCTCTTATCTCCCGTCTGGCTACACACCCCTCGAGGACAGGACCTGCCACTCCTCCTCCCATGAGTTTGGCCCGTGGAGGGAAGGAAGGCTGGCCATCCTGGCCTCCATTTGGACCTGGATTTAAAATCCCCAAACCATTTAAGAACCCAGCTGTGGCTCCAGAAGCCACTGCCACGGAGAACGGACTTGTCTGGGGTCCCCCAGACCCCCACCTTTCATGGCTCCAGCAGAAAAACTCGTCATTTGGCCCGAAGCTCCCTCTCAAGGTGTGTGAGAAGTTCATGCGTCAGAATGAATTTTTGAAAAAAAGAAGGAACATTCCTGGCGTAGTACATTTTTGTTGTGTTTGTTTTGGGGAAGTGGGAGGTTCTGTTGGGTCTCTCTTTTCCCTTCCCCACTTCAAAGCGGCAGCGCTGGGCATTTCAAGTTTATTACCAACCCCAGCACCTCCAGCTTCAGTGTTTCAGACTCACTGAAGGGGACAGCTGAGACCCCAGGGGGCGTGGAGCGGGGGGTGGTGCAGTGCTGGGGGCTGTGAATACACAGACAGGGCCCAACCAGCCCACAGCAGGAAAGGAAGCGTGGCCTCTCCGAGCCTGAGTTAGGGGCACTGTCCGGCCAAGTGGCCACAGGAACAGCATAAATGCCATAGGCCTACACCTGTCCTGGGTTTTCCAGCACTTTATAGCCCTGAATTTGCACCTGGTCTGTGGCAAGACAGAAGGGGGCCTCAGCACTGTCAATGCAGTCTCCCTGCCAGCTGGGGCTCGGAGACTCCGCTCCATTTGGAGACAGTGACGAAAGGTGACCGTCTCTCTCCTCCAGAAGTCGTTGAACGAATCTGTGCCCGGAGACATACTGTCTCCCGGTGTGTGGCCCCAGGGCAGCCAGGTAGGCTAGGGGGGAGGGGGGGAGCATGCCCAGACCCATGGGCACCTTATTCTCACACCAGGAACCCCTCTCCTCATGCCTCACTGTTCCCCTCAACCTCTCAGGCTGGCTCCCATCCTCTCGGGGCAGCAAACCCCACCGGCTGTGCCTGCTCTGAGCCCCAGCCTCCCTGGAAGCAGTGTTCAGTTCCTGACCTTTGCATTGCCAACAGTTTCTCGGCTTGGTTTTGGCCAAAACTTTCATTCTCAGCAGAATGTACTTGTCTCTGAAACTCTGGCTTCATAGTCCCGGAGCACACCCCCTTGTTTTGTGTGATGCTCCCTGACAGCCACGAGTGCTGGGGCTCAAAGGTGGCGCTAGAGGCACAAACCCTGGCTTTGCCACCTACTACCACGTGTGGCCTTGGCCATTCATGCGCCAAGAGGCCTGCCATGCGACCCTGGATAAGTCCTCCTCCCTGGACCTCCGTTTTCCTCTGTGAAGAAGTCAGACATGACAATTCCTAGATGCCCTTCCAGTTTGCAGTGATAACAGTGGCTAGCCTTTATGTAATATGCATAAATGTGGCCAGGCATATTTCTTTCTAGACTGTTGATGAGCTTCCCCCACCCCCCGCACTCCCCCAGCACTGTGCCCCCCCAGTGCCTGCCCTTCATCCCATCAGTGCCTACAACCTGGGGCTGAGGGCTGGCTGGCCCGGACCACACCTGATGGGGGCGTGAGACGGGCCTCAGTGCTGAGGGTTGTAACACACTGCGGGAGCTGCCCTCACAGAGGACCTGTGGGGAATCACCTGGGCATACCTGTCCCCAGCTACCCCCGATGAGCTGCAGAACCACACCAGGCTCAGTACCAAAGCACCTCCTCCCAGGCCACCAGTGGTGCGGGCAGGGGCCACACATGCACCCAGCTGCCTGAGCCCTGGCTGGAGCCCCGGCACAGTTAGCTGATGGTGAGGGATTTGTCTCCAGGATCCCTCCCTCAGAGTGGGGTCCCCAGTCCCCTGACCCCCAAGAGATTCAGGAAGGGTTTCCACAGGGCTGTCTGTGCTGTGCCCCCAGGACCAGGGTGAAGGAGCTCTCAGCCCAGCATGCAGAGATCTGTCCATGCCCTGTGTGGCCATGGCACAGACAGCAGGGGTGCACAGAGAAGGGTCTGGTGGGAGTGATCCGTGTTGGGATTTGCGGTGTATGGCCTAGAGGACAAGACCACACTCTCCCTCCCGCACCGAGGTCAGGGACCCTGTGTGGTGCACATTCCCAGGGGCAAGTATCAACTAGACTTGAACTAGGCCAATGAGCCCTGTGACTCTGGGTCTCTCCTTCCCCCTCTCTGCCTTAAATTCTTTTTCAGCCAGCTGGGACTCCCTCGTGCATCAATGCCCAGCTTGCAAGGAGACAGGAGAAACTGGGGGTCAAGCTTGAGGAGGTCAGCACTCAGCAGACCAGAAAGTACAGGGCGGGAGAGGGGACTGGGGACAGGCAGGATGGGGGCAAAGGGAGCATCTTAGCGTCCACCATGCTCCCTGCTCAGAGGGCTGGACCCTGCCTGCCCAGTTAGGCTGTGCTCAGTGACCAGCCCAGGCTGGAGGCGACTTTCTTGCCCTGCACACCTGCTCCAGCCCATCCTGAACCTGGCAGCGCATCAGGCCCAAGCCAGGTAACTGACTGAATCGCTCACGGCTTTGCTTTCCAGACATCCACCATATGTGCTCGAGCATGGAAAGGCACCAGTGACCTGGCATGGCCTGGACAGCCTCAGCAAAGGAATGGAGGGTCCAAGACCCCCAGTGACCACAGAAAACAGGGTCATTGTGTGGAGCATAGTGGGCACGGCCCAGAGAGAGAAGCATCGACACGGCTTCTGAGCTCCCGGCTTGGCCCTGCGGCCAGACAGGTAAGCAGGCAACTAGAAGGTGGGGGACCCTGGGGGATTAAGGAGAGGTAGGAGGAGGAGACATCGTCAGGACAGTGCATGAGTGGGAGTGAGCCAAGCTAAGAGGAGGAGAGAGTGCTGATTGCAACCGCAGGGGGTGGAAGCCACAGCGAGAGGTGGGCTGGACCTGTGGCCATGCCGAAGCCGGAGAGGTCAGGAGGGACCAGCCATGTCCTGGGCTGAGTGGCGGGGCCTGCACGGAGCACACACACAGACACAGGCAACCCCTCTGCACACAGACATTCACTCACATCAGCAGGTGTGCACCCATGTGCGCACACACACATACACACACACGACCACATTTACGTGCACACACACATAGTCAACCCTCACCAAATGCTCCTATGGCAGGTGCCATTCCAGATTCTTTCTAGGCCTCTACTGCTTTTACAGTGAACACCCCTATCAGGTAGAGGTCACAGGCTTCCCATTGTACAGGTGGGTATACTGAGCCTGGTCAAGAGACTCCTGCTAGCAGGTGTGGGACTAGAGCCCAGTCCTGCTCTGTGAGGCCCTGTCTCACACCTGGCAGCAGCTTCTGGAGGAGACAGACATGGCAGTTCAACAGGAGGTAAAATGCCCTTTTGGCCAGAGACGCCCTCATTGGTCACCCCCTTGGAGCGAAAGACCAGATCCTGAAGAATGTCCAGCAAGTAACTGACCGATGCCTAGTCCCTGGGATGCAGGCAATGGTTCCCACCAGGGACAAGGCTGTGGCCAATGGTATCAGCCCCCAACCAGACCACAGACGTGACACCCACCTGTTCACAAGGGCCCAGGTGCCTCTGGCAAGAGTTCTAGTGGCAAGAGGCCTGGAGAGTAGGTGTGTGTGGTGTGGGGAGCACAGGAGACAGCTGGGGTCCCTAGCTGCCTCGGAAGGCAGAGGCTGAGGTCATCCTGGGCTCCCTGCCCTGTACCATGGGGTCCCCTATTTCTGGTGCTGGCAAAGCACAGCCCCTGCTGGCACCTCTCACCCAGTCTTGTGCTGCCTGGCCTACTGGGCCCCTCAAGCCTCGCTTTCCAGAAGATCTAGCCTGGCTGTATTACCAGCTGTGTCATTCACACGTTTCCAGAATATTTGCTGAGCGCCTGCACGTGGCAGGCATAGAGCCTCCTGATCCCTGAGCAGGAGCCTTTCACTTGCTCTTTTTGGGAGAGTCAGTTTGGGAGGGCAATGCCCCCGTTTTCCAGAACAGGCGTGGAGAGAAGCCCAGGAAGAGTAGATACCTCGCCTCGGGTCCCACAGGGTAGGCAGTTCTCTGCAACCCGCAGGCCTAAGGCGCAGGCACTGGGCATCCCCAGTGGAACTCGCCTCCCACCGTGGTCCCGGGAGAGAGCAGAGCAGACCTGCAGCACTCGACAGAACCCAGAAGCCACAGGGAGCTGGTCCAGCCAGGCTGCGTCCTCACCCCCAGGAGGCACTGGAACTCAATGGCTAACGGTGCTCAGCCATCCCCACGACTCTGGTGAGCACCCCTCCCCTCCGAGGTTAACAGGATAAAGGCTGGGTAAAGAAACTACTCATTTCCCAGCTCGCAAAGAAGCAATTATGCGACTTTCTAACGTGGTTTCAAATATATTTTGCAAACTAGGACTCAGACAAATATTAATGGCAGCAAATTACAGTACTTAGCAGAATTATCACCTAGCAAAGAGGCGCTTTTAATCTATAAAAAATATCAACAAAAGATGTAAATATGAACCCCTCAATGGGTGGTGTATCTTGAAGAAAATATACATCTAATCTCACAGTGTGTTACCTCTAATACCTGGGGAGAAGGTTAACAATTCTGAGACATTCCCTACGGCTAGAGAATATATTTTGATGTAGATTTGTGGATATCAGAGACTTTAAATCTATTGTATAATCACAGGGCAGGAGGGAGGAGCCCGGCCACCTATTTCTCCGTGATCGGAAAGCGGCCCTTGAGGACTGTTTAAATAGCTGTTTCCTTCCCTGGAGCTCCTGGCTCACGAGGCTTCAGGAGGTACCCAAGGCCTCCTCCAGGGGAAGCTGAGCTGCCTGGTCCTGGGCCCTGCGTGCAGGCCCAGCACCCCCTCTTGAAGATGGAGAGACTGGGGGGAGCCACTGATAACAGGGTAAGGGAGCCCGCGAAAGGCAAAGTGTCAACCTCACAGTGTTGCTGGGGTGTCCAGGAAATAAGTGAGTCAAATAGGTGAACTTCACTGTAGTAGGGTGTGTGTGTGTGTGTGTGTGTGTGTGTGTGTGTATACGAGAGAACAGGGACTCCCTACGACACCATCACAGGACACGTGGGGTCCCCCCAGCCCACCCATGGACTCCGCAGGGGCCACACTCAGCAGCAGGGCCCTAACAGCCATCCTGGGGCTTCCCTCTTACTCTCTATGGCTGGAACAGTCAGAAGGCAAATGTCCAAAGGGCCCTAACCAGGAGCCACAGCCGCACTACAAAAATGGCCCTCGGGAGGCTGTGGGAGAATGGCAATGCGATCACGTGGACAGGTGCTTCCTCCATGCCGGTCCACCGTGTCCTCTCTTGGACTCTGGACCTCAAGCCAGAAGAACCAAGCTCCGGGGGCAGGGGGACCCTACACAGTTTCCCAGGGCAGGACCCCCCCAGCAGTCTCATGGGCTCTAACCTGGGATGCAGCTGTGGTCATCAGGGACCAGTGAGGACGGATGTGCCACTTGGGTTTCATTATCTCCTAAACTTGTCCTCATGCAGCTTTTCATGCTTTCCTCCAAGGGGAGTCTAACGGGACTTGAATTTCAATGATTGCTGTGGACCCAATGTTTGTGTCCTTCCCCTGCCAAATCCATACATTGAACCCCCACTGTATTTGGTCTACTGATGGTATTTGGAGGTGGGGCCTCTGGGAGGTGATTAGGTCACGAGAGTGGAGCCTCTCTCTCTCCCCCTTGCTGTGAGGACACAGCAAGGAGGTGACACATCTGCAAACCCGGAAGTGGGCCTTCAGTAGACACCAAACCGTGGGCACCTCGATCTTGAACTTCTAGCCTCCAGAACAGTGAGAAGTACATGTCTGTTGTTAAGATGGCAGCCTGGGCGGACTAAGACAGTGATTCAAACAGAAAAGAAAAAAGGTATATTGGAGATTGATTCCTATTCATACATCACCAAGACCCATCACCCCTTTATTCATTACTTCTGCCTGTTTCTTCCAGTCGGGAGCCTGACTCACACTATTCCTGGTGCCCAGGACACCTGCCCTCCTTCTACACACATACCTTCACAGGTAACACCCTCAGGTCTCCACTGACAGCCCTTCTTCAGAGAGTTTCCTCTGTCACCAGCCCCTATTGGCCCCCACCCCAACCACCACTATTCTCCTAGCCCTCTCTCCTCTTGAATTCATCACATAAATATTATATTTATCTGGATCGTTCTTAAAAATTAATGTCTGGGTCCTCCGAGTCAGCATGTCCTAGGAGGGCAGGGGCCTGGGCTTTTGTGTGGTCGGTTTTGTTATTCCATTCTGGCTCACTGGCATCTCCCCGGAGCCTGATGCCCATATTTTCTGATGAGTAAGTGAATTTGGAGCACCCCATGGGAGCCAGCCCCTTCCTCCTCCTGGTCGATTACAGCATTGCCTAAGGGAAATCCTGCTCCCAGGCTCTCATATGGAAGCCATGCCCAGAAGTTTTGGAGACCTGTGTCTCCATCCTTCCCCTCATCATCCTCACACTCTGCCCACAGCTGGAGAGAAGTTGCCAGCAAAGCCCCTGTCCGCACACAGGTGGGACCTCAGCCTTCCCTGGGCTCCCCACAAGCCATCGTCTCCTACCCATGTTCCCAGCATGCACTGGGTTCCCACGAGCTACTTGCCTTCATGGCACCTGGGGTCAAAGCCGCTTCTGGGGCTCCCGCTGCTTGTCTGCCAAGGGGCTTAGGGTGTTTGTAATTCAGCTGAGGCTAGCCCATAAAACCACACCATCAAGAGAGCTGCTTAACAAATGGTGACCCTGTTGGTTGTTTCTCAAAAAAAGAGGTTCTTTATAGTTAATTTGTTCTATAACCCATTGAGTGTACTGGCTTGGTAAGTTCTCTCGGTCACCACCACTTGTTACGTCCGGGAACTGTCATTAACTACTTCGCTACTTTCGGAGAGCTGTCTGCAGGACGCCGGGCCAGGAGTGGGGAGATGCGGTGAGGGGGCTATTCCTCTGGGTTCTGGGGGAAACTGTGACCTGGGCGCTCGACGGGAAATTTCTGGCACTTGTGTGAAAACTGGGCCTTTTTACCTGCCGTTTGGAGCTGCAGCTACATAATAAATGCTTTTTGTGAGGACACCGATCCATTGCGCCCTGAAGACGACTCAGTTCCTGACTCTGTGGGACCTTAGGCAAGTCACTTAACCTGTCAGTGCTATAGTTCCCCAGCCGCAAATGGCGCATGACAGACCTGTCCCCACCTCTCTCACTGGCTATTTCCAGAATTAATTGGATAATGCTCACAGAGTGCTTTGAGCTTCCCAGAAAGAGGGGCACCTGAAACACAGGACAATTATTCTAATTATAACTGCCTCAGACCTGCGTACACAATTTTGCCTTTTAATGTTATCACTGCACATAATGGTAGAAGAGTCAAGGCCACTTTTCCCAAAGGGGATGATTTTAAGAAGCTCTATTTTCAAAGAGGAGCAGAGCTTATAAAACAGAAGCACACTCACTCCTGCTGGTGCTTATAAAAAGTGCTCCCAGCCTGTCCACACAGAGAGCCCCGAGGTCTCCCCCCATGGTGGGTGGGGGGCAGCCAGGCAGGGACACGCGGTTCCTTCGCCAGTGACGCTGGCCACAGAAAGGGCTCTGGGATGAAGGTGGCCACCTGAAGTGGCCCTGAAGTGTGGTGGTGGGGGGCTCCTCCAGGCACACCGCAGGGCGGTCAAGCTCACAGTGGGAGCCTGCTGTGTGCATCAGCGTGGTCGGGTTAGCCGTGCCCCCTTGCCTCATGCATGGCTAGGCCCGAGTAGGCATGTCTGCTCCACTCCTTCAGCATGCAGTTAGTTCAGGGATGGATGCAAGATCAGTGAGAACTGAGTTTGCTGACAGGTGCCACCACGATGGGCTCTGGCCCTGGAGCATCGTGGGGCTTGGGCAGACAGCCGTGCTGGCGCATGCACACTGGAGCCGACAGGGGCCACCGCGGTGTGTCCACAAAACCAGGTGCTATACCTGAGTCTGTGCCCAGGAGGTCCCCAGGTCAGCACGGCCGGCCTGCACAGACAAGGGTCCCCAAGGGCACTTCTGCCCACCGCGTCTCTGATCTGCTGTGGCTAAGGCACATCCTGCCCAAAGGTCTAAAGGAAAGGCATTTATTTAGCGCAAGCTGGAGAGTTTGTCTGAGGAACCGAGAAAGCATCCGTCAAACTACCGGTCAGTCTTTGCTGACGGCCAAGCCACACGCTCAGTACTGGGAGGACTAGGGAGGTCATGGAGACGGCGATACTAAGACAATATGCTCATCTGGCTCCAGGCCAGGAGGAGCCGAGACGACCAGGGGCTGGTGGGCAGGAAGAGGGGCAGGAGTGGACACGCTGGAAGAAGGAAAGACCACTTAGAAGCAGAGAGGCCAGCTCGTGTCGGCACCGAGCGCAGGTGACGGGTCCCCGGCGCACCGTGGGCCAGGATGGGCAGGCAGCTTTGCACTCCTGAGACCATGGGCAAGCCACTAAACCCTTCCGTGCTTCGTCACTTCCTAAGTGATAAAACGGCGTCAGAGGACCGTGAGGAGGAAGCATGCTGTCATTATGCCAGGTTTTATGACTGGCAACTAACACTTAGCGAATGCTAACTGCACAGTGCTGAGTGCTTTATATGAATTATCCAAGTTTCACTCCCTCCACCCCCACCCGGATGCTGTAAGACGGGGACTAGTCCCCGTCTAGAGAAGGGGAACTGAAATGTAGAGCGAAGGTGTCATTCGACCCAGACAAGTTGTGTTGGGGTCTGGATTTGAGCCCTGAGCCTTTGCCCTAAACCTGGCTCCTAACCCAGAGCCGACTGGCTCATGCCTGGGCCGGCATGGGAAGCGGTGCTATCTGTAGACACAGGATGCCAGCCACACGGGTAATTTTCCATTCTCCGGTAGCCACGTTAAAGAATCAGGAGAAATTAATTTTAATAATGTATTGTATCTAACCCAATATGCCCCAAAATATGTCATTAAACATGTAAGCAATGTAAAAAGATATTGAGATCTCTTGCATTTTTTTCTTCAAAATCCGGAGTGAGTTCACACTGACAGTGCGTCTCACCATGGACGAGCCACATTTCAAACTCTCAGTAGCCACGTGTGGCTCCTGGTGGACAGGACAGGTGTACGTCACCTTCCCAACCAGGACACTTGGAGCTGAAGGGAGATGTCATTAATAATTAGGAGGGGGCAGCAGGCATAACCCAGGACTTTCCAGGCAAACCAGCCCCGGCAGATGGTTGGGAAACTCAGGTTCCCTTTGCCCACCCTCTCAGCCAGAGGCCTCTGGGGGTCTTTGCTGCCTCCTGCCTGCACAGTCTCCTGTCCTTTGCCCTGCCTGGGTAATCTTTTCAAGAAGTTGTCTGTGTCTTTCTTACTTACTCTGTTCTATTTTATAAGAGTCTGCTCTTATTATTATTTTTCTTTCTTAGGTCTTTGGGTTTGCTCCGTTTCGAATCTCTAGAGTTGAACAGTAAGCTCATTTGTTGTCAGCCTTTCTTGTTTCTTGGTAAATATATTTAAAAAACATACATTTCCCTCCATGTACGTACATCTTCCTCTGTGACCCACGCATTTTGATATGTAGCATCTTCGGGACCTTTCCATTCTAGGTTTTCCTAATTTGTGATTTGTTTCAAATGTTATTTAGCTTCCAGACACACAGGAATTTTCAGCTATCCTTTTGCTTTTAATTTCTAACATTATGCCATTGTGGCTGGAGCACACAGTAGGTTATCTTACGGGTCCTTTGGAACATATAGAGACGCCTTTTATGGTTTATCTCATAGTTTATTTCTGTAAATGTCCCGCCTCTGGGCAAGTCCCTTCCCCTAAGAAGCCGCTTGCTGCCAGGTATAACTTCTTAAAAGCACAATTCATGGCACCCTTTTCCAAACCCATCCTCAGCTCCCTGCCAGACATAGAGGATCCCCCAGAGTCTGGGCTTGACCTCACAGCCTCCTCCTGGCCAAGCCTCTCCAGAGCCAGGCATCTGGGGATGAGGGCTCCCCACCGTTCACCAACGTGGGTCACAGTCACCCTCTTAAGACCCAGCCAGTGGTGTTCACACTCCTGGGGCTTCCTCAAAGAAACCTCAGCCCAGTCAACACCCAAAAAACAAATAATCCAGTAAAGAAATGGGCAAAAGACATGAATAGACACTTCTCCAAAGAAGACATCCAGATGCCCAACCGACACATGAAAAAATGCTCAACATCACTCATCATCGGGGAAACACAAATCAGAACCACAATGAGATATCACCTCACACCTGTCAGAATGGCTAACATTAACAACTCAGGCAATAACAGATGCTGGTGAGGACGCGGAGAAAGAGGATCTCTTTTGCATTGTTGACGGGAATGCAAGCTGGTGCAGCCACTCCGGAAAACAGCATGGAGGTTCCTCAAAAAACTAAAAATAGAACTACCCTACGACCCAGCAATTGCACTACTAGGCATTTATCCACCGGATACAGGTGTGCTATTTCGAAGGGACACATGCACCCCCATGTTTATAGCAGCACTATCAACAATAGCCAAAGTATGAAAGGAGCCCAAATGTCCATCAATGGATGAATGGATAAAGAAGATGTGGTATATATATATATGTGTATATATATATATACACACATATATATTGTGTATATATATATATACATGTATACATGTATATATACATATATATTGTGTGTGTGTGTGTGTATATATATATGTATATATATATATACACAATAGAGTATTACTCACCAATCAAAAAGAATGAAATCTTGCCATTTGCAACTATGTGGATGGAACTGGAGGGTATTATGCTAAGTGAAATTAGTCAATCAGAGAAAGACAAATATCATATGACTTCACTCATGTGAGGACTTTAAGAGATAAAACAGACGAACATAAGGGAAGGGAAACAAAAATAATATAAAAACAGGGAGGGGGACAAAACAGAAGAGACTCATAAATATGGAGAACAAACTGAGGGTTGCTAGAGGGGTTGTGGGAGGGGGGAAGGGCTAAATGGGTAAGGGGTACTAAGGAATCTACTCCTGAAATCATTGTTGCACTAGATGCTAAACATCCAAAGATGTTTAATTTTAAAAACTGAAAATAAAATTAAAAAAAAGAGACCTCAGCCCAGGAAGGAGCCACAGAAGGAGCCCCATTCAGCTGACAGCTGGGATAGAGAAGGCGATCTCCTATGCATCCAGGAGCCACCAGTGGAAGAAAGCAAGAGTAATGGTAATAGCAGCTCACTCTTACTGAGCACTTACTAAATGCAAGAAAGCTGACCGCTTTCCGTGACTGTATTACTTCATTTGATGTAACAACCCTAACAGTATCCAAACCCCAGTCACAGCTGAGGAAACAGGGGCTCCAAAGGAGAGGCCACTTGCCTAAGGCTCTGTCTGGCTGCAAAGCTGAAGCTATAGGCTACCCTGTTGGGTGAACATGAGAACAAAAATAGATCCGTTTCTCAGAAAAGAAAATGAGAGGGGTGCCTGGGTGGCTCAGTCGGTTAAGCATCCGACTTTGGCTCAGGTCGTGATCTCGCAGTCTGCGAGTTTGAGCCCCACATCGGGCTCTGTGCTGACAGCTCAGAGCTTGGAGCCTGCTTCCGATTCTGTGTCTCCCTCTCCCTGTCCCTGCCCCACTCGCACCCTGTCTCTCTCTCTGTCTCTCAAAAGTAAATGAACATTTAAAATCTTTTTTAAAAAAGAAACAAAGAAATAAAGGAAAATCAGAATAGGAAGGCAAAGGGGATCTACCCAGGCCCTAAACGTAGTCAGTAGGGAGCTCGGGATCAAGCGGTCATCATTCGGGGCCTGCTCCCAGCCTCCAAGAAGACACCCTGTAGAACCTGGGGAGCCCCAGCTGCATCACGGGCACAAGGAGCCCAGCAATATTGTAGCCACCGAAACAAGCCCATTTTTACGTGTCAAGGTGAAGCCAAAATCAGCTGGAAACACCTTCGAGTGACCCTCATAATCTGGAGGTCCACGGCGGGGGGCAGGTGGTGAGGGACACTTGCCTTTTGCTCCTGGCCTCGTTTCCCTGCAATGGGCTCCAAAAGAAGCCCCGAGAGTATGGAAAGTTTACCGACAGACGGGCAGACCCTGGCTCCAGCCTCACAAATACAACCCAGCTAAAGCCAAACACAAACTCCGCCATGGTTCAGACACGTCGTTCCGATTTCCTTTCCACACCAGCGCCAAGCCCGCCAAAGGTCATATACGAGATAGAATTTGACACAGTAAGACTCCACTCCCATGTTAATGCCCCTCAGATCGGGCCTGCAGAAGTGAAATAATAAATTTAGGAAAACAAGCAGAGTGACCCGTCTGGTTGGTTGGTTTTTCTAGATACCATCTACATATTTTAGAAACGTACAACCTTCTAATAGAAATGAATAAACTACTCAACCATAAAGTTGCTATAGAAGATATGCTTGTTCTGATTCGAAAGGGCATCTGCTATCTGCAATATTGATAATACTTTTCAAATTTCATCTGCTTTTGTTTGCATTCTGTGTCGTCTGTTTAAACACACTGGGAATAATAATGAATCCCTGCATTATCTCTACTTTTTCAAGGCCGAACATATAACTTTATCACAAAAATAATTAAAATTCTTTGGCACTCTTGTATCTTTTCCATTAAACGTTATCAACCAGTGACAATAAACTAACATGAGCCCAAGGCTGGCCATGGGCCGCCTTTACAAAGAATGCATTTGTCCCCGGGCGAGAGACATGAATTTTCAGTTTACAGGGTCAGACGATGCTGAAGTTCTTTACAGTAGGAGACCACAAATCTATACCTCCTGTCCCCTAACAGGGGCTGGCAGCGGGCACAGGGTGCCCCATAAATTCTCAGACAAGAATACACTTTAATAGGCAAAAAACCTTGGCAGCTTAATAATTCTGAGTTGCAAATTTAAATATTTTACATATCATTAGACATTAAAAACAAAGATTTATGCTGCTCGTCTCTGCGGAGTGAGGACCCCGTCGACTTCACACACAGCCATGAATCTGCTCGAGGTTCATTAGCTGAACGTCTTCGGCTAAGGAAGCCCGTCGAGTGGAGGCGACCTCTAAATCACAGCTTTTATTTGCCCACCATCAGGTGGCACTTGAGGAGGCCCCTCCCCTGAGGGATGTCCCGTGAGGGCACCCCGACCCACAATGGGCAGCAACCGTAGGGGACAGACCCCCACCTCCCCTGCCCGCTTCACCAGAATGAGCAGACAGGGGGCAGCCCCGGGCCACTCTGTCTCCATACCCACCCCCACCCCCCAGCACCTGCTCTGCATCCAGAGGTCCTGGGGACTGCCCTGACAAAATGCACTGTGCCAGGGAGGCTAGTGGGGGGCCCCTCTCAGTACTTCTTAGTGGCCGGTTAACACACATAACTGGGCCCTGGCTAAGCCCTCTGAGGAGAAGGAGGGAGAGGAGGAGGAGGAGGAGGAAGAGGAGGAGGAGGAAGAGGAGACGGATGGGGGAAGGGAGGCAGGAGAGGAGGAAACTCCCATAGCCATGCTCCCTGCTCCTCGAGGGACTGGCCTGGAGCAGCCCTATTGCTCCCAAGAGTGCTTCCTTCGCCCACATTCTTATCCTTCCAGCTGCTCACAGCCCCCCACCCCTGCCAGGAAGCCCCCTAGCTGCCCACACAGCCACTCCAGCCCTTCAGCCCACCCCCTCCGGAGTCCTCACTCAAGGTGCTCTCCCCAATAGCCCAGAGGCTCCTGTGCCTAGCTTCCTTCCCCCAAGGCCCCGGAGAACCATCCCAGCCTGCCCACATCTACCCTTTCTGCCCGTCTTGTCCCCCAGCAGACGCTTCTCGCTGGCAGCCGGGTAGGGGTCACTTATTAACCCTGTCCTCTAGTCTCCATATTTCTGATGCCTTGACATCCGGGCCTAGCTGACCCTGCAGGGACCGCCCCTTCCAGGCCTGGCCAGTCCCAAGAATCCCGAACAGCTCTGCAAACCAACCAGGCCATGGCCCACACCACCCTCACCTCCTCTAGGGGACGCTCACACTGCAGGCCACTTTCCACCTGCCCTCTTCCCCCCAGGGCCCGGTACCAGGCAGTTGCACATAGCCCTGTGCCCCAGGGCCTGCTGAAATTATCCGAACTCACCCTGCCTCACCTGTTCCTTGCAGTGGCAACACGATAAAGGCCCACATTTTCCCCTCACTCCCTCTGCCCCCCACCCCACTGGTAGCCCTCCTGTGGCCCTGTGTGGCATGATGTGTCCCCTCCTCGTGGGAACCCCTGGGTTCTCAATGGCAGCCATCTCCTCTGTTGGCCTTATGGTACCTCACGTTTTCGATGAATACACTCTACTCCAAAACCGGCCATAGAGAGAGGTGGGTAGTTATACTAAAAACTTCTGTGCGTGTGGTGATGGAGAAGGAGCTGTCTGGCCCCCACCTCTCCCACTTCTGTCACACGCACATCCCTTCCGGGCCTAAGGCTCCTAAGTTGGGAGGTTCTCTTGGTGGCTGAGTATGAGGAGGAGGGAGTGACCCAAACTTCTGGCTGGGGAGTGGGCTCCTGGGTGCTGGGCCTGGCAGAGTTAGCAGCGACTTGGGGGAAGAGGAGTCTCAGTTCAGCCCATGGATGTTCTGGACAAAACAGCAGCACCACTGGGCGCCTCCAGCCCAACTTCCTCCTGTGGGGTCTGTGAAGGGTTTTCTAGAACTCAACAGAACTCGGAAACACGACCAGAGCCAGCCAGGGCTTGAGAGGTCACGTCACCCGATCACCCAACACTCTCCTCTTCCTCACCTGAGGAAACTGAGTGCGAGGACAGGGAAGGGCCTTGCACAGAGGGGCCCGGCACTCGTGTCTTCCTGGGTACATGTGGAAGGTTCGGCACGTACGCGCCTCTCCGCTCTCGTGCCAAATGTCACTAGCAGATGTAAGAGAACGGAAAAAGCCCGAGTCCACAAAACAGAGAGAATGGAAAGAGCAGCAGGGAGCCAAACCCGGAGGGCTGACAGTCACCCCCGATAACCCCCCAGGCCTGGGCAGCCAAGAGCGTGCTCCCGCCAACCAGCAGAAAGTGGAACGGATTCTCTAGAGGGGTGAGCAGAGGCGGCCAGTACCCTGACCAAAACGAGGGGCACAAAGAAGCCTCGTAGGGAACAGTGAGCCCCAACCCCTCGGACCCCAGAACTGACAGCTGTGCTCATCCACTCCCCCCCATCCCCACAGAAGACTGGAGAGGCTCTCACTAGCAAGACTGGCCCAGGAGAGACACCAGTGGGTCCCACACACACGGCAGTCCCCAGGGAATGGGCAGGTCTCCACTCAGTCGCCCACAGAGAGGCCCCAGGGGGCCAGTCTGCACACAAAGCTTCCAGGACTGCCTGTAGTCCCTCATTCCAAGACACACGCGGATAGGCCAGGACCACCAGACGTCTGAAGAGAGTCTCCAAAATGTGAGAGCACAACAGAGGGACTCGGGAGACATGGGCAACGCAGGAGCAAGAGAGGAAGTGCCCACAGATCTCTGAACAATTTCATGGTGCCTGACTGAGACTCCACACCCAGGGGACAGCAAGCACCCCCCCCCATTTCCCCTCCTGCCCCCTCAGCCTCTATCAGCCTATCAGCTTCTGCACCCACCATTGTACTCTCTGCTTGTATGAGTTTGACCTCATAAAAGTGGGATCATGCAGCATGTGCCCATTTATGCTTCACTTAGCGTAAAACACTTACATCCTTGTTAAAGAGGGTAGGTTTCAGGTTATGTGTTTTTTGCCACAATTTTTTTTAATTTTTTTTTACATTTATTTATTTTTGAGACACCGAGCACAAGTAGGGGAGGGGCAGAGAGAGAGGGGATCACAGAATCTGAAGCAGGCTCCAGGCTCCGAGCTGTCAGCCCAGAGCCTGATGCAGAGCCTGGCCCCACAGACCGTGAGATCATGTCCTGAGCTGAAGTCAGATGCTTAACCGACTGAGCCACCCAGGTGCCCTGCCACAATTTTTTTTTTAAAGGAAATGCCCACAAGATTATCATTAGGGCCTCAGAGAGGTAAGAAAAGGCATGACTTCCTGGAACAGGAACCATAGGCCGACAAAAGGAACATTCACCAAAAAAAGAAAGAAAGAAAGAAAGAAAGAAAGAAAGAAAGAAAGAGAAAGAGGAGAAGAAGAAGGAGGAGGAGAAGAAGAAGAAGAAGAAGAAGAAGAAGAAGGAGAAGTTTTTAAAATTAGAGCTATGAGAGCAGGATTTTAGCAAATAAGCAGTTGGAAGCTAAAGTGAAGGAAATCCCTCAGAAGCCGAAGAGAAAGAAGAAAAGGTGAAAATGGGAGACACCAGCCAGGGCAGGAGGAGAGACAGGTAGGAAGCGGGTGACACGTCCCATGCAGCCAAGGAAAGCCAAGGCAGAACTCGTTGAAGGAAGTGACTGGAAGATACAGCCTGGGACTGGGGGCAGGAGTCTGCAGACAGAGAGAGCACATCATGGTGGGACTTCAGAACAGCGGGCGCAAACAGGGGACGTTAATGCTTTCAGGCCACATTGGAAAGAATGGACCAGAGACAGCATCAGGCTCCCAGGAACCACACGGGAGCCCACATGACACGGGGACAACAATGGTGGGGAAAAGGTCCCCAACCTCGAATTCTAGATCCAGCCAAATGGCCAGTCAAATATACGAAGTCTGGAGCGGGGGAAAGGATTTTCCAGGCCCCTTTTCTCAGAAAGTCACTGGAAGGTGTGTGCCCACAGAAGGAAGGAACACACCGGGAAAGAGGAAGATACAGCGACAGGAAACAGGAAGGACACAGTCGGTTCCCAGGCTGGGGTGAAAGGGAGACACCAGAAGGGCAGCTGAGGCTCCTTCTAGAGGGCCTGCGGCAGCACGGAACGCTGCGTGAGAAGGAAGTCCTCAGGGAAAATAAACTGGGAATGTTGGACAGCCTGATATGACACAACACTGTGGTTCCATCCGAGTTGACAGTTCTGGTGGGAAATTTGAGCCTCAGTTCATAACGGTACTTTTTTTTTTTTTTTTTAAACGAGCAAGAACAGTAAGAAACAAAAGCAAACAGAGTTAGGACCCCTGGAAGAGTGGAAAGTGGCCACCCTGAGGGGCTAGGTTGAGGGTGGGGAAGGGCAGGAAAGAGAAAGCCGGTCTTCTCTATAAGCAGAAGTGTTTCTCACCAGAAGCCAACCCATGCTTAAAATTATGCACGTGTAGGGGCACCTGGGTGGCTCAGTAGGTTAAGACTCAGATCATGATCTCACGGTTTGTGGGTTCAAGCCCCGCCCTGGGCTCTGAGCTGATAGTTTGGAGCCTGGAGCCTGCTTTGGATTCTGTGTCTCCCTTTCTCTGTGTGCCCCTCCCCCACTTGTACTGGCTGTGTCTCTCTCTCTCTCTCTGTCTCTCTCAAAAATAAATAAATAAACTTAAAAAAAAATTTTTTTTAAATATGCATATATATTAGCTATATACAGATTAAATGCATAGAAAGAAGTTTGTAAATAGAATTATCTGTTAAGATCATTTAAGGAGAAATTATCTTCAGGAATGTGCCTCACCACATGCCTCTGTTTCCCCAGAGCACTGTGGGGCTGACATGTGTCATCCTCAGAGCAAAATTAAATATCCTTTCAAGGCTGGTTGGCCTTGTCTCCGATTCAGATGTCCCAGGTCCTCAGGAGATGGGCACCTGGCTGGCCAGAGAGGCGAGGGCTCCGAGGCCCAGGAGGGACACAGCCCCAGGACCTGCCTCGGGCTCAGACACTCCCTTTGCACCCTGTCTGGGGCAGGCTCACTGTGATGCCATCCGGCCCCTGCTGCTTCAGGGTCTCCGAAAACTTCCCTTCCTCAGGAACCAGGGGAAGGTGGGTCGGCTGGAAGCTTCCTGAGACCCTTGTGTGCGGCCCTTCGCTCTAGGCAACAGGGACTCTGGCTCAGCTGGAATCAGAAATCCAAACTCGTAATATGATGAGATGTTCCTCAGCGATGGAGTTTCCTCCAATAGCCCAGACAAAAAGCAAGCCGACTTCCTGTGTCAGCACACGCCCACGTCCCCCTCACCAGCCCAGCCCGCGGTGGCTCAGCCCCGCGTGGGGAGCCAGCCCCCAGTGGAGAAAGTCATCCGCCTCCACGTACAGCCCTCAGCCAGTCCCAAAGGCTTTGTCGCCTGTTCTCTCTTCTTCCGTGAGGTGGACACCCGCGTTGCCACCTGCGTGTAGAGAGTCCCGCTCGGAGGAAGGACGTTCACACCATGGATAGTGTTGTCCACTGTCCCTACCACACTGCAGGTGCCCCTCCTGGCTCGGTGGCCTCAGCTTGCCCATGCAACAGAGACCACATGTGGGCCTGGACTCCCAGCCTCCTTCGGGCAGCATGGCCAGGCTCCCGGGGGTGCGGCCAGTCAGATTGGCCTACTGGTGCCTGGGGGCTCCTGACACACGATGGCACGTCGACTGAGACAGACCATGAGCGCCCAGTGTCCCTGATCCCAGGCCCGGAGGCTTGCCAGCCCCCTCTTCTCTTCCTTTGGTCCCTGCTAGGACCTCAGCTACCTGGTTCCTCTGCTGGTTTCTTCCTTCTCCAACCAGCTTGACTATTCTTTTTCTTTTGTGATGTTTGGAATCGAAACAAAAGAGATTTTTAAAATTAGAACGCATGTTCTCCTCGGGCCCTGGACAGCCCAAGGAGGGGCAGGGCCTGAAGGGGAGGGGCAGCATTAGGAGCAGGGACCAGGCTGGCCCGGGGCTTTCAAGCACACTCACAGCCCCCAGCCTGGTCCTGTGGGTCCCACTCAGGTCATACAGGAAGCCTCCCTTTTGTACCTCTTAGCCCCTTGCCCAGGCACCTATGCTCCAGAGGTCTGTGGGCATTTCCCTCTTGCAAAGTGACTCATCCTTCTTGGGTCCAGGTGTGCATGGACCTCTGTCTGACATGGTGGGAGCTGTCCAAGGACGGCTGTCCCAGCCTCAGAGGGGGTACATGGAGGCGGTATGGAGCCCTGAGGGCACAGGCCACGGTGGGCACAGGTAAGCAGGCTGGTCTTCAGGGTCTCCAGAGTGTATGTGAGAGAGACAGAGACAGAGACAGGCAGAAAATGGGAGTATTGGGAGCTCGCAGGAGCATGTATGAGTGTGTCAGAGAGTGTAAACGTATGTGTAAGAGTATGGGAACATGTGTAAGTGGGAGCATGTGGGAGCATTTCCACCCCTGCCAGTGTTGTTCCATGGCCACTGATGGCATGATGTAGCCTTCCTGTTGAAGCCTTGGCTCTGCCCCACAGCAGCCATAATACACAACTCCTGGGCACAATTCTCACGTTCACCTACATGGATGGCATCACTCTTGTGGCTCAGTGCACAGCCTATGCAACTGTATGCTACAGTCCCACTCAGCCCCCACTGCCCTTTGCATATATAAAGGGAAGGGTCTGGTGAGCTCCAGGCAACCCTCCTCAACAAACAATCACAGCACCGAGACTAGCCCTTGTTCTCTTCTTCAAGAGGCCCCGGGGATTTTCCAACCCGGTACTTGAAATCCGTCTGACCCTCTTTTACCTGTTCTGAGGGCTGTCAGGCCAGGAGTTACTTCCTTGTTCTGTGGGAGGCCGAGGCAGGATGGCTATGAGTGGGCCTAGGGTATGGATCCGTGGGCTGCAGGAAAGAGCTTTCAGGTCAGAGAATGGGAACACACTGGGGTGGCCAGTGTAGACACCTCGGCCACAGACTCCTCTCTGGGCCTCAGTTTCCTTCCCTGAAGGTAAGGAGCTGCACCCCACTGGTCTGTCCCTCGGGCCCCCATCCTATAGCTCTCCTGAAGGGTCAGCACCCTTCTGTTCCCACTGGGCTGCGTGGAAGCCGGGTTGCTGGGTTGAGGGCCTGCCCGCTGCTCTGTGTCTCTCAAGTGACTCACAGGGATGTCTCGGTCACATCTTCCAACGTCTCATCATCCACCTGACACCGTCGGCCCAGCGTGCCACCTGTAAATCCCACTGCACGGGCATTGACGGGGGGTGTGCCTGCCCCTACCGCACCGCGGGCCACAGCCCTGGCAAGGAGGAGGGTCCTCTGAGGTGGGAAGGGGAGCGTGGCCCTAAAGGAGCCCCCGCTCTGAGATCCACAGCCCCCTACCTGCACGGCCTCCGTCCCGTCTCGTGAGAGCGAGCGCCAACAAAAACTCCAGCTTCCTGCTTCCTGGGACCCCAGCAGGCCCCGTAGGGGTGAGGCTGCATGCTGGGTGCAGGGGAGAAGGGCCTGGGAGTGGCAGCAGGGGCAGCAGCAACTCAGAAAGAGCCGCCCAGAAGCCCACCCTCCCCGCCGTCCCCTCCCTGCTCCCAGATCACAAAGGGCCCGCTTCCCATTCGCTTCCCATTCAACCATGTCTCTCCATTGTCAATAAAAGCCATTTTTAAGGTCAACTATCTCCTTCCATCAACCGCCAACCCCACACAGCTCCAACAGCACCAGCCCCAGCACCACATCATGAAATAAAAATTAAATTGTAGTTGGGCTTTTAAATCAACTCAATTAAAATAAAGAGATTCTTGGCTTGATATAGGGAAATATTTGTATTTCCAATTCTATTTGTTAATACATTGACATATGTGCTATTTTTTAAATGTAGCACTAAGTGCACTTTCTGTCAATGCCATAGATTTTTTAATAGACTGAGAAAATGCATTTCATTTCTTCTTATTTTCCTTCAATACATCATTTGGTTCTGCTTTTTTGCCTGCATGAAATTCATTTTCTAATGGAAATATTTGTTTTGTAAATCAAATATGTATTATGCACAAAATGCAAAGCACAAATTAAATTATGTTAATGAAATGAAAGAGATATGAAATGCATATTTCATGGACAAAACATAACCTCAGCAAACAACCATTTCTTGATAAAATCTTTAAACACAATCTCATTCTGTGACAGACATATTGTTAAAGTAGATAGCACCTCATTTAAATGGTTTCCTTTAATATGAGTGCTTAGTATATAATTGTAAATAACTTTTGGGATGAAAAACCAATAATGAAATACTGTCTTTAATAGTTTGCTATTGATGTCAGCATAAAATTTGTCGTAGTTGAATATTGGAAATTGGGAATGCACAGAAATATTCTCAAAAGCTGTAAATGATTGCATATTTAAATAGAGCTGACTAAGGCAAAGATGTTATAGATATTAGTAATAGGCAGAAAATTATGCTGACCTAACATTATTTGACAAAACCCACTGTTTTAAATTATATATTGGTTACACTTAATGAATAATAGATTTTGTAGGTGTTGTTTCTCCGATCATAATGCTGATGGTACGATATGTCGAGGATTTCTTAGTCATCTTTCTGACAATAAACACAGCCTCGGCTCACAAAGGTCGGGCGAGAGGCCCCTGGACGGCCGCTCTGTGCTCTCTGCTGGAGCAGGGCTCCCCCGGGAGGAGCCACCCCAGAAATGGACCGGGCCACAGCAGCTGTCCCCGGCCCTCGGGGAAGCCGGACGGGCAGGCTCTCCTGAGCGGGACCTATTGGAAGGTCCTGTGGGAAGCCCAGCCCAGCCTGGGGAATGCCAGCACCCGGGAGTGGCCGAGGCCCGGCTCGGAGTATGGAGAAGGCACCTTCGATCGTCCATCTCCCCCTGTGTCACCTAGATCGCCAATCACGCAGGAGTGTGCGTGCACACAGGCCGGGCATCACCATGACCGAGAGCACCTGGGAGGAGAAAGGGAGCCATGGCCTCTTGGACCCCCTGCTCTCTGCTCTGTGCGTGACACACGCACACACTGACACTCACACCCACGTAGACCACGTGTGCTTCCCAGATTCTCAGAGGGCTTTTTGTGATTCGCAACGGTGAGCAGCAGTCAGGATGCCATCTTCCTGTGCTATCAGAGCCGCACGTAGCCCAGGATTTTCCAGAGACCCCCCCACCCTTTGTCCTCGGGGTCTGCTTGGAACACGGGTGCGCCTGCGTGTGCCCTGTGCGGCACCATCGACACACACGCAGAGCGCGGGCAGGGCGCGTGCTCTGAGTGGCCCCGGCCATGTGTGTGGCCTGGTGACTCGCCACAAACTCATTCAGCTGCACGTGTGGGGGATGAGGGCGAGCAGGTGTGGGCCGAGGGGGAGGATGTGGGAGAGAGAAGAGAGCGAGAAAGGGAGCACATGAGCTGGCATGAGAAGCAGGCAGCTCCTTGGATTCTTTCAAATGCTTCTGAAGAGCAAACACTCAAGGCTCGGGATTTAACGGAGGTAGAAGGAGAAAAGCAAAAAGAAAAATCTTGAAGTCCCTCTCCTACATTCTCCCTGCCAAAGCCAATGCTTTCTCAACCCCTTCTTCCTGCGAGTGAGTGCCTGAGCCCCGTACCACAGGGCTGGGCCCTCTCCCGCCTCAGACCCTGACCCGCCGTGTGGCTTTGGGTAAGTCGCTCCCCCTCTCTGTGCTTCTGTTTCCTCACTTGCCGCCAGGCTACAGAGTGGACTCCGTGATCGCTGAGGCCCTTCCCAGTTCTGGCAGCTGGAGGCTTAAAGACACCCAATCTGCCCCATGATGTAAGCTCCACCCACCGTAATGTGCCAGGCACCAGACCATCGGGGGCAGCTGTGACATCACAGAGATGCTTGTGCTTCAGGGGTGAAGTGGGAAGCCCTTGTGACCCCCCCTTCAGGCCTTCCTGATTGTCGCCCCAAAGGCCCACGCTGAGGATGGACCAAGGAGGAGCCCACTGCCAAGGCCTGCTCACCCTCCGAAGGGACCCCGAGCTTCCATCTGTCCCCAGGTCTTCCATAGCCACCCCTCTGCCCAAGCTGGCGTTTGCGCTCAGGGTTCCACCCGACTCCTGGCCGAGCCCTCACGTCACCGCACTGCCAGCACCTGCAGGCCCCACAAGAAGCAAAAATTAACATTCCGTCAGGCCAGGTTGGGGGTCTGTGGTTAGGATATGTCCTGTGTACACAGCCCAGCCCCTGGCACCATTCTGGGCAGACAGAAGGAGTGTAACGGATGCAGAAACAACATAGCACTCAGCCACTTCTCCAACAGCTACTCTTAGGGCCCCACCAACGTGCCCGACAGGTGTGTGGAGCGGGGCACATGCAGAGCACGCAACAGGGTTGCAGGACCGTCCCCCCACCTGCCCCCCGGACTTCACGGGATGTAATTGCGCGCTCATGGTGACAAAGCTGCACAGGAAATGCGTGCATGGCAGTCTACCCGGCTGCCCTAGCAGAGGGCACTGAGTGAGGGGCACCACAGCAGGAAAGTGTTGCCTCGCAGTCCGGAGGCCAGCAGCAGAGAGCAGGGTGTCAGCAGGTGGCCCTCGGAGCGCTTCTCCCTGAGCTTCCGGGGCTTTGCTGGCAGCCTCCGGGGCGGGGGGCGGGGGGGGGGGGGGGCGCGGCTCACGACACATCATCCTGTGCGGCTTCATCTTCATGGGGCGTTCTCCTGTGTCCCCTTTGTGTAAGGACACCAGTCATACTGGATCAGGGCCTCACCCTGCTCCAGTGTGACCTCATCCGAACTAACCACCTCTGCAACCAGCGTGTTGCCAAATGTTTCCACACCTGGGGCACTGGGCGTTAGGACTCCAACACAGGAATGTGGACACAGTTCGGCCCTTAACAATACAGGAGTCTAGGGAAGGGGGCTTGACTCGGTGAGGCGCCGGGGTGGCCTCCAGCAGGAAGGGGCTTGGAACTGGCACCTGCAGGGGAGAAGCAGAAGAAGTAGGAGCAGAGAGAGAGCAGGTAATCCACAAAAGTGAAAGATTTTGGTTGAGCCCGTAATAAAAACGAGGGTTAGGGGGACCTTGGGGATTCAGTGATGGGCCAGCAGAGCTCGCAGGGCACTGAAGGACGATGGCATGTTTGAGTGGCATCCGCTGTAGGAGCTGGGACTCCAAGCTCCCCCAGCTAAGGAGAGCCTTCCGTTCCCCTCCGGGGAGCCCAGCTTTCGTGCACCCCCAAGAGCTGGGAGCCCACAGGTCCCCCCGGAGAACCCTGAGTCTGGCTCTCAGCCTCCGGTGGGGCTGCAGAGGCTCGTCCAGAGCCGCTCCCGAGGGCGTGAGCACCAGGACACTGGCGGGCCCCTCGGCCACGACTGGTGGACGGTGTCCAGGCCCCCGGGGTCCTAGGCCCTCGGGCAGGAAGGTCACCGCCAGACCTCTGCTCTGTCCTCTGGGAACCCTGCCCGGGGCCTCCCGTGCTGCCTACCTCACAGCAGGCAAACATTTTTATCCATTCCCTGAAATTAAACTTCCCCATTTTTCATTATCAAATTCCGAGCTGGTGTCATCTCCCCCATGCCTGCGTACGGCACTCGTTTACAGCGCCCGAGATTAATATTAGGTGTTTGTAAAAGGCGAATATTAGCTTCTCCCTTATATCTGTCAGAATTAATAACTTCCCCATCACAGATAACTCCGGGTCAATATTAGATTCGCAGATGAGGCTGGAAATAAAATGTATGGAAATATAACGTCTCATTTGTACGTATTCAAAAGAGGCCCTTTCATTACTGAAATTCGGCGACAACTGTTCAAAGGTCAGAGGACTTTGTGGCCTGGAAACACCCACCATCTGGCCAGAGCAGTCGCAGGCGAGGACAAATTGGTGGCCCTCCGCGGGGAGCCTGGGAGGATGCAGAGGCTGCTCTGCCAGGGACTTTATAGGGCAGAGAGGGATAGAGAGCTTACCCGCCACCGTCCCAAGCTCACGCTGGGACCGAAGCCAGGGCCTGGCGTGGGCACCTCGCCAGTGGCCGCCGTCCATATGCCCTCCCCTCGTCGGTGCCAAATTGGGGGCATGAGGTCCCCTCCCTTCCCTCCAGCAACCGGAGATTGGATGTGTGGGCAACAAGGGGTTAACAGCCAGTGCTGTGGAAGGACCCACCTTCTCCCAGAAAAGCCATGCCACCCCCAGCCTCGCCCACCGAGTGGGGGGAGGCAGAAGCAGGCCTCCGAGACAGGCAGGCCAGCTCCCCGTTTGGCAATCGCTCATAAATCATAATTGACAAGCAGAATTTTTCCCTTGAGCGGCAAGGGTGCTTTATTTAGTTGTTTCTATTTTATCTGGTTGCAGGAGATGATGGGCCCCCCTCCTCACCACTTTGGCTGTTTCCCATAATAATAAAACCCTCCAGAGGCCAGGGTGAGATCTGACTCTGAGAAGCCCTCCCGCCCTGAGGAAGGGCTATCTTGGGACTCAGGCCCATGAGTGGGAGGTTGGAGGAAACAGTGAGAGTCACACGGTGGTGGGACGCACCAGCTCCCAGTGGGGAGGGCCGCCAAGCCCTGCCCCTGCCTCCTCTGCAGGGGGGAGCCCAAAGACCCCTCTCCCCCTCAGCGAGGG
Organism: Herpailurus yagouaroundi; assembly: GCF_014898765.1. Taxonomy (NCBI): domain Eukaryota; kingdom Metazoa; phylum Chordata; class Mammalia; order Carnivora; family Felidae; genus Herpailurus; species Herpailurus yagouaroundi. The sequence goes on from NW_024412425.1 coordinate 8,876,647, forward strand.
GTCCAGGCACAGACAGATGAAGGAGGCCCACCCTCAGTCACAGGGGAAGGGGTTGGGGTGCCCAGAACAGAGCACCTGCCCATCTCCTTCACAGCACCGTGCTCAGAGCAAAGACCCATTGGTGCCTCCACAGTCAACTTGGACCCTGCTCCCTTCGGAGGCCTGCCTGGGTCATGTCCCAGTGGTTAGGTGCGAAAACGGGTGTGGGCCTTGAGTGCACCCCGGACCCGTGAGACTGACGCTGTCTTCAAGTTCCAGAGGGCAGAGGGACCACCCTCCCCTCGAGGGGGCCGATGAAGAAAGCCCGGGAAATCCCCTCAGCCCGGCCCTCAGCCCTCCCCGGCTTGGGGAGGCCTTTCTTTCCTGTGCTAAGAAAGCCCTCTCCGGTTCCCATAAACGACTTAAGCTCTTCCCCATTAACGGGCTCCCTCCAGCTGGGCTGGCATTGAGGTCCTGGCTCAGGGGCCTGAGTCTTTGTGAGAGAGGGGCCCCTGCCCCCGGGGAGGATGAAGAGGGAAAGCCCTTCTCTTTCTTTCTTTCTAAGCCCCTCAAACTCACAGTGACCCACAGTTAAATCCCCTTTAACAAGGCTCACTTCCTCACCCAGCCAGTTAAAACTCCAAAAATAAACAAGGCCCAGGACTGGCTTTTCCTACAGCTTTGGAGGCTGGACCGGGGAGGAGCGGACGGATGGTGTAGGTCCTCATCTGATGGGGTGGCCGTGTGCTGCCTTCTCACACGGAGGAGTGCTGAGCCTGTCACAACTGCGGGAAAGCTTCCTGAGAGTGGGCTGGGCAGTGGCGGCCCCTCCCCCGATGGCCATCCGTCCAGTCGTCCCCCATCTGTCTGTGCGGGACTCCCCCTGGAGGACACTCACACTCTGAACCAAAGTGGGCAGTGAGCCTTGGCCCTCCCTTCCTGACCCGTGGCTGTCAGCAGACGTGTCCCATCCCTGTCACAGTGGCCTTACAGGCCTGTGCTCCCCAAGACTGGGGGACTGGTTGCAGTGGAGGCAGGGTGGCCCAGGCTGACGTGTTAGAGCACTAGTGGGGGCTAGAAGAACAGTGCTTCTCAGCAGGACAGACCCCGGGCCCCCAAACCCTCACTCTCTTCAGAGTCGGTCACACACCCAAAGCTGCCTCTGTGCACACGATCTGCAGCCACTGGAGCCATCGGCACCACTCCGAGAGGCGAGCCCTAGAGCCTCCCCAGGGGCAGGTGGAGGGCCCTGGGATGAGACAGAGGCATGCCCAGGATTGTGCTCCCTCTGAAGCCTGTAGGGGATGATCCTCCCTTGCCTCTTCCCAGAGCAGCCAACCCTTAGAGGACCACAGGGATGGAGCTGGGACGCTCACACAGGTCCTGTGGCCTCAGCCGAGCGGTGCTGGTGCTCTGGGGGGTTCGGTAGGGAGGGCCTTGTGCGTCTGCCCCCTTCCCACAGCCCTCTTGGCCTGCCCTGGGCCTCACGGAAAGCAGCCCTGCTGAGAAATCCCCAGCACCCACATACTCTCTCTGCTCCACCCTAGGGTATAAACCCATCCCTCTAACCATCTGTCTGTCCGCCCATCCATCCCCAAGTATCTACTCAATGTTTGTTACATTTAAGACACCATTCTGAGCAGAGGACATAGCAGCCATCATGACAACCAAAATGCTTGACCCCAGCACACCCGCGATGAGATAAACTCTCTGCACTTGCTATTGGAGAAAACCGGAGGACCCGTCTGTTTACTTGGTGGTCCGGGTAGCCTTCTTGCAGGAGGTGATATTTAGGCCGAGATAGCGATACAATGGCCCCAGGAAAACCTCAGGCCAGCGGACAACAAGTACAAAGTCCAGAATTGCAAAATATGTGGTGTGTTTAGAGAACAGTAGAATAGGGGCGCCTGGGTGGCTCAGTCGGTTCAAGCGTCCAACTTCAGCTCAGGTCACGATCTCGCGGTCTGTGAGTTCGAGCCCCGCGTCGGGCTCTGGGCTGATGGCTCAGAGTCTGGAGCCTGCTTTGGGTTCTGTGTCTCCCTCTCTCTCTCTGCCCCTCCCCCATTCATGCTCTGTCTCTCTCTGTCTCAAAAATAAATAAATGTTAAAAAACAAAACAGTAGAATAGTAAGCCCCACAACTTATTAAGGGAGAGGCCAATGTCACTTGCCAAGACTGCTCCCATCCAACCATGCCTACTTCCCACCAGATACACCCAAGTGGGCTTCAGTGAGCCCTGGCCTGCCCCTCGGCCGCCCCAAAAGGACCCCTGAGCCACCAGGAAGAGTATCTAGGGTCCTCAGGGGCCATTGAGTGGAGAGGGGAGATCCGCGTGTGGAACCCTTGATGACCTGGGGTGCAGCCAGCGTCTAAACAACTCATGACCCACAAGGACCTGGCTATGGGCACCCCTGAGGGCTCCTGCCTCAGTCCTCAGCTGGCATGGGGTGTCGGTTTCCTGGGGATGCAAGAGCAAACTACCACAGGCTACGGCAGCTTAAACAACAGACATGTATCGTCCCATGGTGCTGGAGATCCAGGATCGAGGTGTTAGGCACACATGTCTTCCGGAGGGCTGGGAGGGAAGGATTTGTTCCAGGCTTCATCTTCCCCTTTCATATCTGCATCCAGATTTCCCTTTTTTATGTGGATACCAGTCACGTTGGATTAGGGCTTCACCCTACTCTAGTATGGCCTCATCTTAACAAGTTACACCTACAATAACGCTTTTTCCAAATAAAGTAACAGACTGAGGTACTGGAGGTTAGGACTTTGACATATGAATTTGGGGTGGAAACATAATCCCACCGACAACACACGGGGTCCAGGAAGTCTGCCTTATCTGGCTTATCCTTCAGGGAGCCTGGCATCATTCATTCCTTGGCTGAGTGTCTGCCAGTGAGTGGGGCCTGGTGCAGGGCAGAACTAGGTGTGGGTCATGGTGCTTCCTTGTTAATCTCCTTCCTGAACCGCAAGTTCCCAGGGGACAGGGCTGGATCTCACTTGCCCGCCATTGCATTCCTAGGGTCTGGCACTGACAAGGTGCCTAATAAATGTCTATCAAATGGAGGAAGGTGGAGGACTCCAGTTGTCCAGTCTCGGGGTACACGCCCACCCGGGCAGTCGCAAGTACATGTTGGGTGGGACCTGACTGGGAACCCAGGCCCCCTGTCCTGCCCATTTCAGCTTGGGAGGGTTTGGGGTCCCTTTTTCCAGCTGGCCCCATCTCATCAGCCAGCTGAGGTGTGAGAGCCATCTCTCCTGGCAGCTGGTGAGATGGAGTGGTTTGCATGCCACACAGCACAACCCTGGCTCATACATGTCCACTCTCCTGGCCAGAGGGTGGTAACAAAACTGGAAAACACTGTTGGCTGTCTTTTAGCCCCATTCACCAAGACCATATCCCAGTGTGTGAATTCTTGGGAGCAATGGGTGGATAGAGGGATGGATGGATGGATGGATGGTAGATCGATGAATGATGAATGGATGATGGATAAACAGATGGGTGGGTCAGTGGGTGGATGGATAGATAGATGGATAGATGGATGGATGATGGATGG
>NW_024412425.1:8880195-8885919 GCF_014898765.1 Herpailurus yagouaroundi
TGAACATATGGGTGGGTAGGTGGGTGGATGGGTGGATGGATGGGTGGACGGATGATGGATGATGGATAAATGGATGGATGGATGGTGGATGAATGGATGAATGATGAATGGATGATGGATGAACAGATGGGTGGGTAGGTGGGTGGATGGATGGATGGATGGATGGTGGATGGAGGAATTGAGGAATGGAGGGATGGACGCATGGAAGGGTATGGGGAGGGAGGAAGTCATTAAACTCATCCAAGCTCCTCTTCTGGGACTTTGCTTTATCTTTTCACTCCTTTGCTCTGTGAGCAATAGAATGAAGTCCATAGCTCTGCCCAGTATTCCATTTCTGGCCATTCCATGGCCTATCCTCCCCTGTTGTCCTCCAGGATCTCTCTGCTGAACCAGGTTGCCTCCTACACACTTCTATATCTCATTCACTGCCATCCTGCCATCCTGGGGGACACTAACGCCCCATGCTCCTCCCCACTTAGAAGACTCTCTTTTCCCAAGACCTGGCAGCAAGTGGATGTCCTGCAGGACACTCAGAGTGGTTGCTCCAGCCCATGAGGCCTGCTCCTGAGGTCCCTGAGCTGCTGTTTGCTACCCATCTGAAACAGACAACGCAAAGTGCTATCTCATGGCTCATCCTGCAAAGAGTGGGGTGGTGGGTACCGAGCAGGGCCCACACCCTGTGGGGGCACAGTGGCTCTGCTGGTAGCCATCCTTATAAACACCCACCATGACTCTTGGTGGGAAAGCTGGCTGCCATCTAACTCCAAGCTCCAGGGAGCTTCTCTCTGAGTCTCCCTATCAGCCACATAGCTGCACCTGGGCTCCAGGTGAAGGTCTGAGCCCAACCAGTTTCCTGGTTGTGCAAGAGAAAATGTTTGGAAGATTGAAAATAGGACTCTCTGCCCAACTCTGTCCACCTATCAGGACCTAGCTGGCACCCCCACCCTCACCTCCTTCAGGAAGCCTGTCCTGACCACTGCATGTGTCAGCCAGCATGGCTGGCTCATAACCTCCTCTTACCTTTCTCCTGTCTTAGGGTCACTAGCTCATGTCCCTGGGGGAGAGCCCAATAGCTGGCTCTACCTGCTCCTTCATTTACATTCCCTAGGCTCAACCTGGCTCAGAAGGGTATGCAATAATCATGGCTTTGTTGGGATTGGTTGCATGAGGCTGAAGGACCCCAGAAAGTGTAAGATTTCCTGGAGAAGTGTGGAAACTCGGGCATGACAAATGTGTGACCTGCTTTGGGGAAGCTCCCTACCACTCCCTGCTCCCAGCCCTACCTCATTCCTCTTCTTCAGGTTGTAGCTCACACTCTGTGGTTGGGAGGCTACATGAGCCAGGATTAATCAATCAGAGCACCCTGGCCAGTGATAGGCTTAGGGAAGAACGCCACATGACTTTTACGGGGACAATTATCTTCAGGTTGTTAAGGTGATAGAGGCTGCTGCTGGTGAGAATGAAGCCAATGTAGAGGAAAGTGGAGCTAAGAATGTTCAGGAGAAGCAGAACCTTGATTTCACTGTTTAGGAGCCTTGATCCAGCCATGCCTGAAGGCAACATGTTACATGAACCAATATAGTCCCCTTTTTGGTGAAGGCCAAAAGTTGGGTTTGTGTCACTTGCAACCAGACTCCTAAAACCATGATAGATCCCAGAGCCAGTGTCACTCCCACCCTCTGGGATCCGGGCCCTCCCAGATGGCCATGGCCTTCTTCAAACCCGTCCCACGGGAAGTCTGGCTGGCCTCAGCCCATACACTGCCCTCGCTCCTCCACACACCTCCTGCTACCCCCTGCTTATCCGGGGGTAAGCCATGCACTTCCATGCAGGAGTGTGATCTGTCCCCACCAGTCCATGACACGTGACTTCAGAGCCAAGAGGTAGCCATATCGCCTAGCTCTACGGCATGGTCCTTCCCTCTCTTCCCAAGGCTTGCCCTGCCTTCTCGGGATGGCTGCATTTTCATATCACATATTCTGTGGTCTCTGTGACCTTTCGGGCACATTTACTCCTGGCACGCTGGCCAAATGACAGGCCCTCCCTCAGAGACGCCCGGGTCAATGCCCAGTATCGACAGCTCCTGCCTCCGACCAGGCCGCCCGGTCACCCACCTCGCGCATCCAGCCTCAGCGCCCCAGAGCCCGCCAGGGCCCCGGCCCGAAGGAAGGGCTCCCTGCAGGCCTGCCCCCGCCGAGAAGGCAACAGTCCCTCACCAGTTTTGCAGGACCTTCCCTGTACTCAGAGCCCCACGGCATATGAGCAGGGGAGCCGCGGTTTCCCCCGGACGGCGTGACCCCAGCGAGGCCCACTGTCCCCAGCCGTCTCTCTCAGGCAGCCCCCCTGGAGCAGCCCAGGCCCGTGCTCCTGCCAGCGCCCTGCGCAGCCGGCCGCCCACCTCCTGGGGGGCATTTCAGCACAATGGGCTTGGCGGCCCTGCAGCTTCCCAGGCGGATGTGATGGCAAATAGCAGGCGCTTGGCATATCTTCGGGATTTCTGAGCATAACAGAAATGTCAGGCGGATTTTAATGAAAGGCTGTGTGCTTCTGGGGATTGACAGGCCGACACAGAATCCTAATTTTCAGATGGCTTGTTCTCAGGGCTTTCAGCACCAGGGGCCAGAGCTGAGGGGAGCCCCCAAAGTCCTCCCCGGGGGGCCCAGGCCATCCCCCCCATTTGCAGGAGCAGCCGCCCCACAGCCCTTCAGGGATCTGTCCCCGGGTGCTGAGTCCTGATTTAGAAACCAAATTATTTCTCTTCCTCACCCGCAGCAATTGGACACCTGCCTTTTGCCTACACTTGGTGAGCGACGTGTGGCGGAGGAGGTGGCGTCCGTCCCCTTGGCTGACGTCAGGAGGACGGCGGGAGCACAGCCGGCGCCCTGGGCAGGTGCCACGTGGGCAGGTGCCACACTGGCGGGGGCTGGGCAGGGCAGCCCGCGGAGGCTGCTGTAATCACCCTTAAAGGGAAACCCTGTTTTCTGGGCCAGCTCCAGAGTGTCAGGGGACCCTGACCAAAGTGCCAGCAACTAGGGAAGGGCCCGCCACCCCCCGCCCGGGGGGGGGGGGGGGGGGGTGGTGATTGGCATGTTCTGGAAAGAGTGCCTCCCCTTTCGGTGAGCACTGCTAGCACCTGGGCCGGCAAGGGCCTCAGCGCTGCTGAGACACTGCTGAGCTAGACAGACAGGGCGGGCAGGAGGGACCTGAGCCCACCCACAATCCAACACCACCCTCCCTGGCAGGGCACAACTGACTCACCCAACCTGCTGTGCAAATGCCACTTGGTCCTCTCCCTTCTGATGAGATGACAGACTGCCCCCCCCCTCCCTCCCCACAGGGAAGGCCCCTGGTCGCTGCTCCCTGGAGCTCTGAGTGGGCTTGGAGGGGCACAGCCCTCAGACAAGCAAACCACTGAGCCAGGCAGTGATCCCTACCAGATATTACAGGGTGGTGTGGGAGAGAGCTGGGGAGGGCAACGGGGTGATTTGCACAGGGCTTCCTGGAGGGGACCCCAGGGTTGGGCTCTCCCTGGCCTGCAGCTGGCCCCTCGCTCAGACCTCCGGGCCTGGGTGGCTCTGTTTCCCTTTACACACGGGGAGAGGAGTGGGCAAGACCCCCAGATGCTTTGGTTTGGCAAGAAGTCACTAAAAGAGACAGAGGAAGAGAGGGGGAGGGGATCTGGCAGCCTAGGCAGGCAGGGAGCCACGCCGCTGGCCACAGGCCTCCCCACAGCCCCCAAGCCCAGCTCCGAAGCCCTCAACTCTGTGACTGCTCAGTCCCATCCCTTCCCCTTGAGAGGCAGAGCCAAGCTTGGAACTCACAACCGGGAGCCCCAGATCTTACCAAGAAACCTGGGCTGACAAAGGCCCCCTGCTCCCGTGAGCCAGGGGACAAGACAGAGCACGGGAGTCAGGTGACACCTGCGGGGGCACAATCCAAGAGGGCTTGCTGGAGGAGGCGGGCTCTGTTGGGCCTCCACAGAGGAAGGCAGGATTTGGATGGGGGTGGCGGGAAAGAGGCAAGCCCAGCGCAGGGACAGTGTGATGGGGTCAGGGGGTGAGGGCCCGGGTCCTCTCCGCCTGCTGGGCCAGGGAGTGTGGGTAGACTTCTGACTCGGAGACACAGGTAAGGAGTGTGGAGGCCTGAGGGGGCAGAGCCAGTCCTGCTGGGAAACTTGGGAGCTGAGGGCTGGCTCCAGGTGGGAAAAGCGGAGGAGTGAGACCTGAGGGGTTCTAGAGGTGACGAGCCCACGGTCAACGCAGGGGCAGCTGCGTGGGGATAGCACAGGCACCGAGCATCACATCACGACAGCTCCCAGCACCCCCAGCCCCGGGTCTCCTCTCTGGGACAGCTGTAGGCCCTTCCCCGCCACCACTCACCCCAGCCTCTTCCAGGCCACTTGGACCTCCTCTCAGCTCCTCGAATGCGCTGGGCTCCCTCCCAGGCTGCTCCGCCTGCCAGGATGCCTCTCAGCTCCTGGCCTGGCCGATTCCCCTGCCCTTTCCCTCTGGCTCAGATGCTTCTGCAGGAAGGAAGCCTTTGCTCAGGGTGAGATCAGACTCCCTGCTGGCCATTCCAAGGAGTTTGTGGGGGGATCCCCCAGACGCCACACTATTTATGTGTGCAGCCTCTGCCGTCCACCCTGTTGGACCATGAACACTTGGAAAGTGGGGCCCGTGGTGGTTCCCAGAACACAGCCCAGGATTGGCCTGTTAAGGCATTCAGTCAGGGAGTGTGAGGGGCAAGTGGGCAGTGCCTCCCTGGTGCTTCCCACCACTGGGAGGGACTTCCATCCACAGATCCCTGGACGACTGCCCCCAGCAGATGGGGAGAGCCCTGTGAGCTGGCCAAAGTCTGGCCCTCCTCTGCATCCCAGGACACAGCACCTGACTAAGGGAGGGAGGAAGGGAAAGAAGGAAGGAGAAAGGAAAGAGGGAGGGAAGGAAGGGGAGATGGAGGGAGAGAGGGAAGGAAGGAGGGAGGGAGGGAGGGGGGAGGGAGGACGGATGAGGTGAGCTCTGCACCAGCCTCCCCCACCACTGGGTTCTGCTACCTCTGCCCCCCGCCCCGACGGGGTCGGGGTGGGCAGGGAAGGGTGCAGGGAGCTTGGCAAGAGGGGGACCTGGGTGCTTCTCCTGAGCAGCACAGTTCCGCAAACGGCGCTGCTCACTGAGCTCCACAAATAACCCCGAAGAGGAGCAGAGATCAATGCGCTGCCCTATTGACAAGACCGCAGCCGTAGGGCAGATCGCTCTCACATTTTTATTGTGTTCATGCATGTTGATTCATAGTGGTTTTGTCAATAAAAAAAAACGCCACACAAAGTCTCACAGCAAAACTATCACGAAAAATTATTTCTTGCTACGATAACAGGAAATTATATATTGAAGGAGATTTGTGGTGGTGGGTGGGACAGAACGCCAGAGAGCCGAGTGGCATCTGGGGCCAAGGCGAGGGTCCCTCTGAAACTGGCACTGGTAGACCTTGGCGCCTTGTCCCCGCCCCCACACCCGTCCCTGGGCCACACCTTCCTCCGCAGGGGCTGGAGGCCCTACCCCCCAGGAGCACAAGCTGGGGGCCAGTGGGAGTCTGGGCAGTGTTCACACCCATGAACACAGGGAGAAGGTGATGGACGCAGGTGCCCAGGAGCGACAGAGGTCACTTTTGACCCGCAGAGCCAGGAAGAGGGACAAGCACGAGCAAACGCTACAAGGCAAGAAAATG
>NW_024412425.1:8886319-8910304 GCF_014898765.1 Herpailurus yagouaroundi
TTATACATTTCTTCCTTGGGAAATTTACTCCCTGGTTCTGGTATTTCACGGGCAAAGTATCAATTGTGGAGGTGGCACAAACTATAAAAGCAAGCTTTTCTTTTAAAATATAAATGTGCCAGAGGTGCAGAGTGCGGAGGGGTGGGGGGACCTTAGATCATTAGTGGCTCCTGCCTGTCTTACTGACAATAATTGGTGGGCGGGGAGCCGGCCGCGGGCTGGGCGGCTGGAGCTTCGAGGGTAAATGGCACCCGGGCCAGCCAGAGGCAGAGAAATAGGAGGGGAGGGCAGGGGAGGGGAGGCGGTGCCTCGTCCAGAGCCAGGCTTGCTATTTGGGGCAATTAACAAGGGGGCAGGGATAATTTTTTTTCCCTGGAACGTCTGCTTGGGGGCCAGGGATTTATACTTACACCAATTGGTTGGGTAAGTGGGAAAGAATACGTTTTTTGTGGGGTTTTTTTTTTGTTGTTTTTTTAAATCAGTGGAATTTTTCTGCTCCATACTGGCAGCCCTTTCCCTGCACATCTTTCTCTTTATGCGGTTTTGTCTCAGTGATTTGAACATGTTCTAATTTTGTCATTCAAGCCATCTGACTTTCACTGCTCTATACAAACAAAACCTAATTTAGTCTGAGATGTTTTAAGTCATAACAATGACGGATGGCCAGGGTTCAGGTGTGGTGGAATATTTAAATACCTAGTCTATATTTTTCTGATATAAAGACAGGCAGCTTTTTGTACTCTGATTAATTATGATTTTGCATTTCAGAAAAAAAATAGCTTTTCCTATTCTACATTATTAATTGGTTATTTAATTAGGAATTCTCCAAGCTTCAGATGTTGGGAAGCTAAATCTGTGAGTGGGTTTAAAAAAAGCCGAGCTCCATCCTGTTGCCTTTTTGTATCTTATGAAGGTCACAATAAGACGTGATTGTTTGGCATAGCGGCAGTGAATTATGCCACCCAGACAAGCTTTTAACCTATGTGCCTTCACTCTGAGTGAGACACACGGGCATGTGCTCTCTTTAAACCGTTCTCTATTGAAAAGGATTCAATCACCATAATGAATCTGAGGCCAGGCAGCAATCTTCCGCACTGAAAGAATTTCTAAAAGATTGTAGAATTTGTAAAACGAACAGCTCGCAGACTAAATGGCTGTGTGGGTGAATCAATTATTGCAAGGCCCCGAGTAGTCATAATATTTAGTACATATCATAGAGTGTTTCAGGTACAATAAGATATGCTCGTTTTTCCCCGTTCCTGTTGGAAGTGGTCCCGGATGCCTGCAAACCACCCCAGCGGATCTCGGCATCCCGCGAGAGCCGGGTCAGGCCGACTGCGTCCACACACACACACACACACACACACACCCCACACACACACTCAGACACCGGGGGGAGGCTGGGGTCTGGAGAGCAAGGGGGTGGCTGAAGTGCCCCTGGCATCCCATCAGGTCTGCCTCACCAGCCCACGGAGATGCTAAGTTGCTAGTTCTCTTTTCCATCGCCTGGTTTTGAACCGTTTCCTTATTAATACAATAATTATTTTTCTCTGACAGCACCATTTATAACCATCTACTCTGTGTCCAACTAGCCCTGTTTTCATTAATCAATGGACATGAAGACGACCGTCATCACCTCTCTGGATTATGACTTATCGGCCCTGCGCAGGCTCCTTTCGGGTGGACACGAGTCAGATGAGGATGAAGCCTTTTTTGGCTCCTGGAGGGGAAGCTTCTGCCACATAGTCCTAGGTACTGTCTAAAGACCCCTGCTTCAGAGAAGAGCATCCAGGAAATCCCCAAGGAATTCTGGAAAGACTGGCCCACGGTGCCTTAAGGCATCACAAGACACTGCTAACACAGGCAGTGCCCACCCCCAGCACCTTGGGAGGGCTGCCCCGGGGCCCATGGGGAGCTTAAAACACTGCACAGTGTCATCAGGCAAGAGTCCCCAATTGCTGGACTGTGTGAGCAAACCCGTCAGAGGCTGAGAATGTGTGAAAGGGGGACATCACAGGGACTGGGGCTGGGGCAGGGCCCCAGGGCCCTGACCTAGAGTGAAGCCGGGGGATCCCCCGGCGACCACTCTCCTCATCAGCATTCTGTCCTAAAGGGAACACGTCCACAACTGCTCAAAGCCCCAGGAGCGGCGCTGCTCGACATCTCCTTAACTCGCGCTCCCTGGATGAATCGTGCCACTTCGAAGCCCACGAAACCACAGCTGCAGGGGGTGGAAACATCTGTTCCGTGATGATCTGTAGCCCAGCTTTGCCCCCATGGTTGCATGTTGGTCACAGACACTCTGACAATGTAGCGGCTCACCCTTCTCAGCCGGTAAGCAGATAAAAAGAAAATCACTCATCTAGCTCTGAACTCCATGCAGGCCTTTCCTCCAGTGAGCGCCACCTTTGAACACCTTTGCTGATACAGAGCAAAGAGGTAAACCTTTTTTTCCCCTTTTTTTCCTCACAAGGAAGGCTGCCAGTAGACTGCAGAGCCAGGACCCAAGCAAGCCCGGATCTCAGGAACCCTTTCTTCCTCCCATGGGGCATCTCCTGGCTGGGAGCTTCTCCCCTACCTAACCAGTTCCTCTCTAGATCACCAGGGTACCCACGACTCCCCAAAGAGCAGATGCTGTCCTCCCAAATGGACCCAGAACAGGGCTCCCTCACTAGCTCACTCAAGTAGCAGCAAATGGGCCAGACATTGCGGTCCGAAAAATCCCCTCAGGCAAGCTCCCAGCGGCTTCTTTCTCATACTCTGCTAAGGGAAAAGGGAATAAGCAGAACCATGTTGGAGGGCTACACGGCAAAAAGACCCATGGATGAAGAATATCAAGTGCCTAGGAAGGCATCTAGCAAAATACGTTTATAACGTCTACAGGAAAATTTACAGGACTCGACTGTGAGCTCTTAAAGAAAGTCTCACCTAGAGAAATATACCATACTCATGGATAGGAAAGTGTAACATTGCTCAGACATCACTTCTCCTCCCCATGTGTTGATTCAATATTATTCCATTTTACACTGGAAAGACTAGCCCACGGTGTTTTAAGGCATCACAAGACACTCTAACACAGGGAGTGCCCACCCCCAGCACCATGGGGAGGGCTACCCGGAGGCTCAAGGGGAGCTTAAAACACTGCACAGTGTCACCAGGCAAAAGCCCCCAAGAGCTGGAGTATGTGAGCAAACCTGGCACAAGGGTGAGAATGTGTGACAGGGTGACATTGCAGGGACTTGGGCCAGGGCAAGTCCCCGGAGGGCTGCCCTAGAGTGAAGCCAGGGGATTGTAAAGGAAACTTGTTAAATGATATGGAAGAATAAGAAGTCAAAAATAGCCAAGATACCTTTGCAGACGAAGAGTAGAGAGGAAGGACTTGCCCCACCTTATGTTGGCACCTAGTGTGACGCTATAGTAATTCAGGCAGTATGGTATTTGTGACAGGAGAAACAAACCCACCCGAGAGATGCAGAGTCCAGAAACAGAACCTCACAGTTAGGGACGTGATATTTAGTACATGAAAAAAATCATGTCAAAACAGCAGAGGACAAAAGGAACTGTTAAATAGGTAAAATTGGGGAAAAAATGATTAGCCATCTGGAAAAAGAAGAAATTGTACCTTCTCCTCACACCATGTTGGAAAACCAAGTCCAAATATATTAAAGACTTAAATGTTAAAAACAGAACTTTAGACTTCTTAGTAGAAAATACACCTAAATATCATTTATAACTTGGGGTAGGAATAAATTTTCTTTATCAAACATCTGTGACTATAAAGAAAAAGATAAACACATTTGACCATATTAAAATTAAGAACTTTATTTTTTTAAATGTTTATTTTTATTTTTGAGGTGGGGGAGGGGCAGAGAGAGAGAGAGAGAGAGAGACAGAGACAGAGGATCCCAAGCAGGCTCCGTGCTGACAGCAGTGAGCCCAATGTAGACCCACAAACTGTGAGATCATGACCTGAGCCAAAGTCAGACACTCCACCAACTGAGCCACCCAGGTGTCCTAAGAATTTTGTACTTACCAAAAAATAACTTTGAAAGTAAAAAGACATAACTGACAAAAAATTAGTGCCACAAAGGTATTGAACTACATTATCAACAAGAGCATAAGGAACCCAATGGAAAATCGGCAAGAGACAGAAAGAGGCATTTCACAGTAAATAAATGGGGCCAATATGTTTATATTAAGAGAAGATGCTGTAGAATGAATGTGTTCCTCCAAAATGTGTATGTTGAAACCTAAGGCCCTGTGTGATGGTATTTGGAGGTGGGCCTTCGGGAGGTGATTAGGTCATGAGGGTGGAGCCTTCATGGATGGCTGATAATAAGAAATGAGGGAGAGATGACCTGCCTCCACCACGCGAGGATACACGCAACAAGAAGCCAGCCTTCTGCAAACTATGAAGAAGGCCCTCACCAGGAGCCAGATCCCCCAGCACTGTCATCTTGGACTTCCTGGCCTCCAAAGCTGTTTTAAGCTCCCCTGCCTATGGTATTTGTTAGGACAGCCAGAGCAAACAAAGACAGATCAACATCTTCGGTGATGGGGGAAATGCAAAGGAGACCATCATGAGAGAGAATTTTGTACCTATTTGACTGACAAACAGTTTAATAACGCCAAGTGTTGGAGAGGATGTGGACCCACAGATGCTCTTATACGTTGCTGGAGAGGCAACCACTTTAGAAAACAGCTTGTAGCCGTCTCCTACCATGGACTAATCACAGTAATTCTACTCCTAGGTGCATCTCGCCAGGAGAAAAGTCCTGCACGTGTACAAAAGGAGACACAGGTGAGAATGTTTGTTAGTAGCAGCACTGTTCAGACCCCAGAAACTGCCCGTATACTCATCAGCCCGAGAGTAGATACCTGGCGTGTACTTGCAGTCAGTGGAACACAGGACATGCGTGAGATACAACATGTTGAGATACAACAGCGTGGCAGAATCTCAGCAATTGAATACCAACTTCAAAAACTAAGTCACAAAACACTACACCCTCTGAAAGCTAAAAACAATGAAAGGAAAACATTTGATTTTAGGAATATAATGTAGGAAAGCAAAGAAATGAATGGAGAATTAAGAAGATCATTACCTTGGGTGAAGGAGGTGAGGATATGGGGGAGTCATATATTATTGCTAAGTTCTTAGTTTGCGTTTTAGATGGTGGGCTCATGTCATTTAAAATACTGCTTCAACTCCCCCGTTCATGCTCTGTCTCTGTCTCAAAAATAAATAAACTTTAAAAAAAAAAATTAAAAAAAAAAAAAAAAAAGGGGCACCTGGGTGGCTCTGTCGGTTGAGCGTCCGACTTCGGCTCAGGTCATGATCCCGCGGTCCGTGAGTTCGAGCCCCGCATCGGGCTCTGTGCTGGAGCCTGGAGCCTGTTTCGATTCTGTGTCTCCCTCTCTCTGACCCTCCCCCGTTCATGCTCTGTCTCTCTCTGTCTCAAAAATAAATAAACGTTAAAAAAAAATTTAAAAAAAAATACTGCTTCAATAATTATACTACGTACAGGCCTAAGGATGAGCACATATGAACCAAGGACCGTGACAGACCCGTTCTACACATGCAGGTCCGCTTGTGCAAATATATATATGCTTTGGTCTAGCAATTCTCCATCCGGGCACCCACCCTAAGGAAAAGAATCATGTGTGTGCCAAGCGGTGTCTGAAGCTATTCAGGACCAGATTCTTTCTAATAGCAGAAAATTAGAAATAACATTAATGTCCAACAATCGGGGACCGACTTAATCGTAAGGTGCCATCAAGCTACGGGATACTAAAGAAATTTTGAGAAGTGAGGTGAGATGTTGTACATAATTCATTGTTGGGGGAAAAAAAAACCTAAAATGCTCTACAGCTGAAAAACTACAATTCTGATAGCATGGTGAGATTACAGGCAACTTTTTAGGTAATTCTGTAATTGTAAGATTCTAAAATGTAAGAGAATGAAAGAAATGGTGCCACAGCTGGGGCACGGAGAGGCCTCTCGTGTGGATACTGAAAGGGCTATTGCCTCATACAGGCAAAAGGAACACTTTAATCTATCATTTTTTTAAGTTTATTTGTTTATTTTGAGAGAGAAAGCATGATTGAGGGAGGAGCAGAGAGAGAGAGGGAGAGAGAGAATCCCAAGCAGGCTCCATGCTGTCAGCTGGGAGCCTGACATGGGGCCCAAACCCACAAAACCATGAGATCATGACCTAAGCCAAAACCAAGAGTCAGAGACTCAACCTACCGAGCCACACAGGTGCTCCTTTATCATTTTAATTGTTTATATTTTATATGTTAAAATTTAAAAGCTATGTTTATTATAGACACTTGGGAAAGAGAGAAAAGTATAAATAAATGCCCCAGAATCCCTCTGACATTGACGTTCTTCCTTCTGGTGTTTTTTGTCATTACTGTAAGTTAATTTTATGTATCAACTCGCTAGGCCACAGTACCCAGTTGTTGAAGGTATTTTTTTAGAAGTGTTTAACATTTAAATCAGTAGGTTTTGAGAAAAGCAGATTGCCCTCTGTAATGTGGGTGGGCCTCATCCAATCAGTTGAAGGCCTTAAGAGAAAATACTGAGGTCCCCCAAGGAGAAGGGAATTCTGCCTCCAGATGGCCCTCATATTCAAGATGTAACATCAGGGCACCTGGATGGCTCAGTTGGTTAAGCGTCCAACTGTGGCTCAGATCATGATCTCATGGTCCGTGGGTTCGAGCCCCGCATCACGCTCTGTGCCGACAGCTCAGAGCCTGGAGCATGCTAAAAATTCCATCTCCTTTTCTCTCAGCCCCTCCCCCGCTTGCACTCTGCCTCTATCTCAAAAGTAAATAAAAATTTGTTAAAAAGTTAAAAAAAAATTTAAAAAACAGATGTTTTTAAAAAACAACTCTTCCCTGGGTCTCCAGATTTTGGGCTTGCCAACCCCAACAACTACATGAGCCATTTCCTTAAAATAAAACTCTCTCATTCTCTACAGCTATTACACTCCACGTATGAGTGTGTGTGTGGGGGGGGGGTTCTATATCTCTGGACAATGTTGACTAATATAATTACTTATATTTGCAGTTAGGTCCTTTTTACAAAATAGGGCTTTCATGTAACATTGGTGTACATCATGAGCACTAGCCACTGCTCTTTTAAAAGTCTCTAAAAACCATTTTAAAAGCGACATATCATATTTTTATAATTCATTCTTAACCAGTCTTCCTGATTATCAGACACTTGGATTTTCCCCATATTATACTTTTATATGTAATGTTACAACTAATAGTCTGGAGACATAATCTTTTTATTTTTATTTATTGGGGGGGGGGGCCTGAGTAGGGGAGGGGCAGAGAGAGAGGGAGAGAAAGAATCCCAAGCAGCCTCCACACTGTCAAGTGCAGAGCCCGACAATGGGGCTTGAACTCATGAACCATGAGATCATGACCTGAGCCCAAACCAAGAGTTAGAAACTTAACTGACTGAGCGGCCCAGGCTGGGATCTAATCTTCACATTTCTGATCAACTTGTCTGTGAGAGACATAGTGAAGAGACTGGATTAGCAGGCATGGCCCATGGTTCTAGAACTGGTTGGACCCCCCTGAGCAGGAGTTCCACCTCTTTGGCCACAGCAGGGTGGATGACTGTTATTTTCAGGAGCCTTTTCAGCCACTCATCCTCAGACTCCTGGGTCCACTGGTCTCACCCCTGTGGAGCAGGTGCACTTTGCCCCTGCTCCAGCACCCCTTGGCCCTGCTCTCCCTCTGGACCAAGTCCTGCTGGAGCCCCACCTCTGGAGTTTCCCCATCCTGCATCCTCCCTCGGGCCTCCATGGGTTACCATCCCCTCTCGTGGACACACGTGAAGAGCTGCAGCTTTGTTTCTGGTCGGCATCCCTCTGTGCCTTTGTAGAGCAGTGCCAGCACATGAGCAGCGCGTGAATGGAAGTCCCGGCTGGTCACAACACATGGGGGAGGTCCAAGGAGGAGAGGTCAGAGCAGGGCAAGAGCTGTGGGTGCCCTGATGGGTGCTCCACAGTGGGGTGCATTTCCTGAGTGCCTCACGTGGCCTGTTGTTTCCCAGGACCTCGGGTGTCACTGAGTACCGTACTTCTCCCCTGGCTCCTGCTTCTCCTTCACTTTATGGCCATCCTTATCCTGCGCCCAAGCCAGCCGGTGAGGACAAAGTGCTCTGGCACCCTCCCCGCAGGCGAGTCCCCCAATTCTGACCACAAAATATATATTAAATTTGTTCCCTCCGTCTCCACTGTTGCAACGTCCACACCACCTGCGTGATTGTGACCACCTTCTCCTGGTCTCCCTGCTCCCACACCCAGCCTCCCACAATCACTTCTGAAGGGAATGGATCCAGGGATTTTCTTTTTAAATGTGAGTCAGATCCAGTCACTGTTCTTGTTCAGAACCCTCCGAACTTTCCCACTGCCCCGAAAAAACACCAGGCAAGACCCAGGTGACTCTCCAAACACACCTGTGCCTTCTCTCCATCCTGCACCCTAGACCCCAACAAGGTATGCCTGCCTCAGGGCCTTGGCACTGGCTGCTCCTTCCTCCCAGCTCCACCCCATGGCTCCCTCCTGCTCATCCTTCAGATCTTGAAGCTGCCACTCACTCCCGGGGCCTTTCCTGGCCCCCGGCTCCACCCAGTTACTCTCCGGGCCCATTTTACATTGATGTGCTTGTCTTTCTCACTAGACTCAAAGTTCCGTGAAGGCGGTGCCCAGACCCATCTTGTTTACTATTCTGTCCCCAGTATCCATCACATATGGGAGCTCCAGAAAGACTTTGACTAAACAAACTATCAGGGACCCAAGTCTGGAGAAGCAGCATCCTCTTCAGGTCAAAGAAGCCACACAGGCAGGTGCTAACCTCTCACAAAATGTTCAGACTTTGGCCTGTGGGAGCCTTGACAGGGGAAGGGAAGAACTTCAGGGCACTCAGGTTCTGTCCAGCGACCAGAAGGAGATGGTCAACGTCAAATGCATGTTCTGGTTTAAAAAGATGGATGGCCTACAGCTCCCTCCAAAACCTCTCTTGCTTCCCCTAGGTGTGCCTCTTTGTCCCTCCCAGGACCTGATGGAGCTGAAGATGGCAGGTGTCCCCCACATGGGGTGTCCCTGGGTCCCAGGCGGGCAGGGGAGGGAACTGCCTGGCTCCAGTCTTTCTCAGGTGATCAGTGAGCAGCAGGAGGAGTTTAGACCAACCTGGAAGAAGGGGGTATGTGTGGGGCTGTGGTCCAGCAAAGGTGCACAGGTAGAAATGCTGAGCCTCTCCTTCTATGGAATCCTGCATTCTAACCAGGCAGCCTGTAGGACCCGCTCCTGTCCAACCCCAAGTGCTAAGGGAAGGTGTTCAGACTGAACACTGGGGCCTCGGGAAAGCTTTTCCTGCTCTGAGCCTCTGAGCCTTCCTCACTTGAAGGCCCTGTGGATCCCTGGCCGCCAGTCCACAAGAAGGGAGAGGGCAAGGTCACTCGATCAAGGAAACAGGGCCAAAGCAAGTCTTCAAAGGGCAAAGGAAAGTAGTGCCTGTCCCGCCCAGAAAAAGTTGACGCTCCCCATCTTCCATGTAAACACTACACACAGTCTCCTGCACACGCAGCCACACAGCCTTCCACGTGTGCAATCCTGATTTTTGAAATGAGGAAATGGCTCAGAAGTATGACAACTTGCCCCAAGCTTCCACCAACTAGGGAGGGGCACAGCTGGGAGGTGACATTGGGCGCTCCTCCCCGCCCCCCGCCGGGGGGGGGCGCCCGCGACCGGGCCCTTCACATCACGGCGGTACGACCAGAGTTCTAAAAAAGCCTTTTACGTTCAGCTAAGGGGCTGGTCCACGGTTCCAAAAAGTGAAAGTCTCCTAAACAGTTCTCTGGCATTCTCTCTGACACCACGAAAGCCACAGAAAGATAAAGACATTCCCCCATGGGCATGGAAATGAAGTTCCCCCCAAAGAACATAAGCCAGATAACCTTTTCTAAGGCAGCTGTCAGTCACCACCTCAGTCCCTTGTCCCTGGGACTTTCTCTGAGTAATTTACACAATACTGATTCTTTAAAATTTAGAAGCCGTAGAGGGAACCTTTTTTCTTGAGGAATTCTTGACATGCTCGCACTGCAAGCTTGTGGCCTTGGTCCCCTCGGTGCTGGGACCCTGGGCTCCCTCCTCACCCCCCACACGTACACATTACACACACTTGTTTATATGGAGCTATAGCACTCTCTTGATTGCACAGCAGTGCGGCCTGCTGATGAGGTCTGCTGTTGACATTTCAGCATTAGCTGGCTTTTGTCAATTGTGGCAGCCTAAGAAATTCTATCTTAAGGGCTGCTCTTTATTAAATTTGCAAGATACAAAACTGTGACTGACAAATAGTCTCCTTTCCCTTTGCAAATGCATAAATACTGGTCAGCAACTCTAAAGTTAAAATGTTCTAAATTTAAACAAAAATGCAATTGCCAAAGAGTTTTACAAAGACTGGGGTATCCTGTCTTTGGCTCAACAAAATATTTTCTTACTATTTTTAACATTTATCAGCACACAGATCTTTGGGGGATCCCAGTGTGGGGGAGAAGGCAGAGGAAAGAACAGTTACGTGAGCCTCCTTGTTCTGTTTTACCAAACTTTGTCACAGAATCCTCTATGCAACTCTTTTATGTGCAATTGGTGACATAATTCCCGTTTTTTTTTTTTTTAACCAGCCATTATATATGATAAATAAAACAATGCTCTGAAAACACTGAGATCTCTCATCAATGTCACTGTGAAAAGGGCCCAGATAAATGAGTCCTGGAATCAAAGGCAGATGACACGGCTGACCATGTATCATCTCCTATGTATTGAACGTAGTCTTTGTAAAGATAGAGCGGTAATAAAAAGTGGTATTGTGTGCTCTGAAAGGCTGTGTGGGTCTGTGCATGACTAATCTGTCTTTCTGCATTATTTTATTCAATCTTCTCTGACTTTATGCCTTTGACATTTTTGCTACACTCAGTAAATTTGAGTGAATAGGCAATTTTAAAGAATTTTTATAGGGCTTCAGAGAAGTCATATGCAGACTGTATCTTTGTTCAAATTTAACAGTTTAAATATTTCCTTTGTCTAGGGTGCAGAGTAATCTTTAGACAAAAAAAAAAAAAAAAGAAAAGAAAAAAAAGAATGATTTAACCTTAAGATTTTAACAATGTTTCCTGAAGCAATTCAATTATTAAAAACAAAACAAACAAAAAACAAAAACAAAACCCAGAATAACAAGCTTATAATCAAGGAGGTGCTGATTTCTTCTATTTTATCATTATTATAAACACGAGACTGGCCTCTTTCTAAAGATTAAGGCATTCCTTCTTTCTCCAGAATCCAGAGATGCAGAAGACGTAATTTTCAAAAAGGCGTGATTTTAAATCTAGAGTTCAGAACAGACTCGGAGATCACCCCCTTTTGCTGACTTCTTACTGCAAGGGTAGTTGTGTCTAAGTAAATAATGACTTCAGCGCATGTCTTTAATTTACTGTGTAGCATGTTATCAGTTCATTATCTAATCTATAACATTAGCGAAGCACTTGAGTTTAGATAATTTACACTACAGAATATGCAATATGAAATAAAGAATGATTTCCTTTGCTAAATTGGGCAGAAGTCCTCGCCTGAAGTATATCAGATCATTACATTTCAGGAAATTCACTCCCTTCCTTTTGGCTGTTAAACTACTCAGAGGAAAACTGGGATTCCTTGATAAAACTGTTTTGGCTAGCAGGTGCTAGCCTCATAGTTTTGGCCTATAAATACTTTCAAGAAGATTAAACTATTTAAAGTAAACCTAAACTTCAGATGAACCCATCCTGATAGATTTGTATGGCCAATTACATTTTACAGTATCTGTGAGATCAAAACCATAGTCTACATATTATGTTTTTATGAATCGCCCCATAAGCCTACATCCAACAGGGTGACTCAAAACTTATGTGTAGTACATTTGAAGTGCTCTCAAGAAACTGGACCTCAGGATTTCCGTTTGCGGGAAGTGGGAAATTCAGGCAACTGATGACCCGCATGCTCTCATGGTCCCGTGCCATTGAGCCGTAAGGGCCCATATCCTGGAGCAGCAGGGCAGAGCTGGGTCAGTGGAAGGCAGTTTTCCCCAGACACAGGGAAGGCTAAGGGCATAGGGCTTTTTGCTCCGACGTCTTGCAGGACTGAGCCAGCCCCTGCCTGCGCTCACTGCTTCCATACCTGACTGGAGCTTCGCTATCCCACACGGCAGGGCAGGCGGTGTTTAGATTTCTCAAAGGGGAAGCAGGACGTGCCATGCCAGTTACCAGAGGTGGAATCATGGATGATAGCAGGGGAGGGCCGTAATGCGGCCTGAGAATGTTCCTTCACGTTCTCTTTCTCAGAAAGAAGGAGACTGCACAAAGTATAAGAAGCTCCAGAAACACAGAAGCCTGGTCAAGGTCCACATACAATGAAATAGTCACAAGCAGCTCTGATGTCCCCTCTTCCTCTCCCCCCCCCCCCACCCCCCAAACCACACCCCCGCCCCCCAGCACACTGAGTAGAAGACAGTTTACATCTCACCTAGGATGCACAGTAATAAATACACAGGTCTGATGCGGGGTCCTGAACACTTTTGTAATCATCTAGCAGGGAATGAGATCTGGATGTATCATGTCTGGGTTTGTGACTTCTGCCTTGTAAATGGATAAACACTTCACATCTCTGTGTAAGACTGAGACAGGAACCCCCTTATCCTTTTTCAGAGCAGACACAAACAAATACTACATTTTATCACCTGCAAAGCACTTGATGTAAGTTCATTAAAATGAAGGATTTTGGAGAGCCCCAAAATGTAGGATATGATTCATGCATAGATCCCTGATAAGAGATGTGGCTTCTATTATTTTCCTACCACATAAAGAACTAATCCTGCTCCTGCAGGAAGAATGTGTTACCTTCCTCTTTATGAACCATCTTCATAACACTGAAGAAACAACAAACACACCCATGATTAGCTATGACAGCTTCCCATTGATTTATTTGACTCAAGTCCTAAGCAGAGGTCTGGTTTCAGGTCTGTCTCTGCACATTTTTATTAAATAATAAAACTTAAAACGGAAGTGACCCACTATTTCCAAAATAGAGAATAAAATGTTCTACAACTTACAAAGATCCTAGCAATGTTATCAAGCAGAATGTGGAATCTGCCTCTCTAGAACCCTGTCTTTAAAAGTGAAACGGTGGAGAAGGCCCCCTCGCCGGTGTGCTTTCCAGCCCAGCCTGAGCTCTCTATGCTCTCTATGCTTGAGAGCACCTTATGATGCTGTAACTAACCTCAAACCTGCAGCAGCAGGGGGCCAACAAACCTCCGAATACAGCAATGTCATGCTTTACGGGCACTCTCTCAGCAACAGCATGAATGAGGGGGGAAATTGGTTGCCTAGGAAACCCTCTAGTCCTGGTAATTATTACTGTAACTGACTGCACACCCCACCTATAACAGAAATGAATAATAATTTATAACCGCTGACTGGCAGCTTTCTGTCGGTGCCTCTGCTCACCACTGCTACCTACTGGCTGCAAAATTAGTCACATGCGAACAGTGGGGTTTGCCACAGAGCAAACCACCGCTAGAAAGAACCTTCCTCCCATCTTCCTCCACCAGTTTCTGAATATAGTTCAAGCAAATTGCTGCTCGATCAATAGAGCAAAAATGAAAAGTGCTTTGTGTTCGTGTATACAATGGGGGTTGAACAATCTAATGGAAGCTGGTCATCTCAATTAAAAGCAATTTCATATTGTGACATGAACTAGACCAAAAAAAAAGGTACTTAATAAGGTTAACAGAAGCTAAATAAAAGCGTACATCTTAATGACCCCACATATATGACTCAACGCTATTTAATACGATAGAATTTGATACTAAGCAAAACTGCTATAAATAAAATCCTATCTGGTAGTTTTGATCAATTAAACTACATAATTAACAAAGATGGTCCATTTATCTTAGGTTGTCTAATTTGCAGTACAGTGTTAAAGCACCTCTACTGGAAGACTAGTTTGTTTAGAAATTAGAACATTCATAGTGATTTACTGGATTTGATTTAAAAGACACAGCAGGAGTTGGCAAAATTCACATATCATGGGGTTAATGTGGGTTAGAATGTAGCTATTTGTAATACAAAAATATTGCATACCAAATACACACATCTGATTTCTTTTAACCCTGGTTCATCTTTTTGCAGAAGTCGTTACTTTCCTAAAATGAACAACAAAAACAGCTGCATTCACCACTATTAGGACACAGAAATCTGCCATTTTCAATTTCCAAAGCAAGAAAATGCTGGCATGGTAATGAGTCAAGCACTGGGTACTGAGAAGGCGTCAACTGACCAATAGCTTCCTCGGCCCCAGTCTGATCCACAAAGATGGGTATTTCCACTGAAAGCCAACCAGCTCTAGCCTGTAGCCGCCATGCTCCTGGGCTCTGTGGCTCCCTACTTCTGTCTGGTCAGTGCATTTCAAAGTCAAGAATTCAAAAGAAAAAGGACAAAGAACTCCAGAGGTTGCTGAAGCTTGGTGAACTATCACCAAGATGGAGGGTGTGTGAAGTGCTAATAGAGAAACACTCAGCTCACCCCCGGTGCAGTACACGCTCCGTCCTCGGAACCCTCCAAGGCTTCAAAGTTGCTGACAGATTCCCTGTCATGAGGGAATGCTCCCTAGTGCCTCTGATACTAAGCATCATGGAATTTCCCAACCCACGCCCTAATTAGCTTAATTACATTGTAACATAAAAAGTAATTTTCCAAAGATATTTCACAGTTTCAAAATCAACAGATTTATTTTTGTTTTCTTCCCTTTAATCAATTCTAGGTATGGTTCCTGAGGACTTATCTCCTTGCTTTTCAGAAATCAGCAAACTTCCAAAAAAGTTCCCTAATTCAGACATTTTGCAGCTCCAACATTGGCATGACCTCTGACAGTTACTCTTACTACAGGACCCACTGGAGATCAAACTGGGAACATGCAACAACCATGCACAAGACACACACAAGTCTTAGTATGAGACACCAGGATGCAGAACAGAGCCGGGTCCTGCAAAAAGCCCACAGAGATCAAACGAGGCCCCACATTTTTAAACACATTTACATTTCAAGTACTTACAAACTTCACTGTTCTGAAGGTCCGAGTGCTATTCCTTGTAGAAAATTAAACTTATTCTTTTAGCCTGTGTGACCACAGACAAATCTAGCCTATATATTGCTTTATATCTTAGAATTTCAAACATTTTGTTTTCACTATAATTTTCACCAGGTTGAACGGTTCCCTCCTTGCAAACAGGATTCACCAAATCATCACTGGCGTGCAACTCTTATCTTAGTCTAGCTTCCAAACCCCAAATGTATACTGGCAAAAAAATTCCAGATCCCAAGAAAACAGTCTTCAAAAATACATGTGTACTGATTAATTGACTCAGGTTCTTATAACTTGCACATAGCAGAAGTAAAATCCCTGAGAAGGTTCTAATTTTATTAGTTAAGAATACCAGGATTCTTTCCATCCTGTAAATCCTATTGAGCACTATCCTACCTAGAGTACCTCCTCTGACGTGAAGCAGTTGTCAATGTCCTTATTTCAAAGAGGACATAAGGCTCTAGGTTTGGATCCTCGCTGTGCATATCTTATAGCCATCCTGGTTCTTCTTTGACCTAGACATTGACCTGCCTTCCCAAGTAACACAGACCACTTGAAGGCAATGGATCACTTCCTTAGGGCTTAGAATGCTACTTTACATGGAGAAAATGCTCAGGGATACTATAAACAATATACTGTCAGCCCTCCTGCTATAAAATCTCTAGAAATGCTGGATAAAATATGACAAACATCTCCTCAAATGTAGAGAACCTGGTCTGCAAGAACAGAAATCACCAGTGGCTTTAAAAAAGTGAAAACAAAACCCAAAACCGTTAGCAACATGACAGAGCTGTTCTAGGAGCTAACCAAGAGATTTATGGTTTAAAATCTCGGGCAATCGGAGGCAAATCCTTGAGGTCAATGAAGGAGTCAGTCAGAACTGAGACAAGACCCATGAAGCACTGCACCTGGAGTTGAAGGACACACTGGGAGAAATGTTCCCAGTACCAGAACACTGCCAGGAAATTGTTTCTATCTGCCTGAGCTCTAGGTGGGCAGGCTAGGGTGGAGTCTCCCCTGGGAGTGTGTTAACCACAGGTTAGCCCTCCTGCAGGTGGGGGTTTGAGGAACCACAGGCAATGAAATTGACTGAGAAACCTAATCAATGAAGGTAACATAAAGGGGTCCTGCCAAGGACTTTTGATTCTAGTCCTGAAATAAACTAGTACAGAACTTGTCCTTCTGCTATCTGCAGCCGAAAACTGCACAAAATCTAGAATATAAGGGTCTTCAGACACGAAGACAACAGGTAGTAAAGCCTGAGATCCCCAAACAAAAGGAAACAAAGAGGTGAGTCCTATAATCCCCCTGGCTTTCTCTCCAACATTTTTCTGGACCACCGCATGAGGAGGCATCCAAGCAAAAGACCAGTCTTACAGGAGAGAAGCCAACCAACAAGCTAATCAAGTGATCAAGATTAACATCTTGATGTGATGTGATGAACAGAAAGACACCTCATCTCTATGATATTCTTCTAAACTCTTAACTCCAGGCTTATCATAAGAAAACACTGGACAAACCCACATGGAGGAACATCCCATAAAATTAACCTGGCCAATACTCTTAAAAATATTAAGGTCTAAAAAACAAGAAACTGAAAAATTGTCACAAATAGGAGACAGAAGACATGACCACTAAACACAATGTGGTATCCTGGAATGGATTCTGGAAAGAAAAGGACACTGGTGGAAAAACTCATGAAATACAAAGGAAGTCTGTAGTTAATAGTATTGTGTTGTGCCAATGTCTTCGTTTTGACAGATGCACTTGGTAATGTAACACAGTAACATTGGGGGAAACTGAAATTGGGTGAGGGATGTATGAGAACTCTCTGAATTATCTGAAACTTTTCTGTAAACCTAGATTTACTCTAAAACTTAAAACATTCTGGCATCAAATAAAAAATTACTAAACATGAGAATAAGCATCAAACTCTGACCCATAATCAGGAGGAAAATCAGTCAGCAGAGCCACAGACCTGATGAAACAATGATAAAAATGACAGAATTAGCAGACCAGGACTTTAAAACAGATACTACAAATACATTTAACGATTTAAAGGAAACTATTAGCATAATAAAGAGGGAAATGAATGATATATTAAAAAAATGGGAATTCCGGAGGTAAAAAAATATACAATATCTGAATCAAAAAATTTACTGGATGTGATCAAGACCAAGTAAGATACTGCAGAAAACAACAACAACAAAAAAACAGTAAACTTAAAGACCTAGCAGGGTGTGTGCCTAGCATAGTTGGTAGAGCATGTGACTCTTGATCTGAGGGTTGAGTTCGAGTCCCACACTGGGTATGGAGCTTATTTCAAAAAATAAATAAAAGTAAATTAAACCTTAAAAGATCAATAAAACCCACCCAAAATGAAAGACTGAGGGAGGAAGGACTGAACAAAAATGAACAAATCCTCAGTGACATTATGGGACAATAAAAGCGGTATAATATAAATGTAATAGGTATTTCGAAAGGAGAGAGAGGTGGGGGCCAAACAGTATTTAAAGAAATGATGGCCAAATCTCTAAATCCACAGATCCAAGATGCTCAACAAACCCCAACAAGATGAAATACAAAGAAAATCATTCATATGCACATCATTATTAAATTGCCATAGGAAAAAAAGATAAACATCACATGCAAAGGAACAAAAATATAGCAACATAAAATGCCAAGACTGTGGAACAATATCTTCAAAGTGCTAAAGGAAAAAACTATCAAATAGGATTCTCTACCTAGCAAAAATATCTTTCAAAAATGAAGGCAAAATAATAACACTTTTTCAGATAAAAATGGACAGAATGTTCTCAACTGGTCTGTCACAGTAAAAGAATTGTTAAGGGAGCCTCTGTAGGCTGGAGGAAAATAAAATGAGATGGAAACCTGATTGTAATGTACAGAAAGTAATGAAGAGAGTAGAAATGGTAAATTCAGGAGTAGACATTAAAACTTTTTATACATTTAAAAAAAAATTGGGGGTGGGGTGTGTGCCTGGATAGCTCATTGATTAAGCATCCAATTCTTATTGAGTCAGGTCATTATCTCAGGGTCATGGGATTGAGCCTTGAGGCGGGCTCTGCGCTGACAGCACGGACCCTGCTTGGGATTCTTTCTCACCTCTCTCTGCCCCTCCCCCACCTTCCAGGAGCACTCTTTCTCTTAAAAAAAAAAAAAAAAATTAACAGATAATTGAAAGGAACGGCAAAGTGAGGGCCTTTGTTAATACTTTCCCCAAAGAGCAAAGATAAAATTGGAGAAAATTGTCAAAGACAACTATTTCAGAACTCTGAAAATTGACCAAAGGCATAAAACAATTTGAGTGAGTATATTCAAGAAACTGAACGTTGGATAATGATGATGCAGTATGTGACATTTTGGCCACCTTCTCTCACCCAGCTCCTTCAGAGCAGTTCTAGCAAGGACAGTCTGTGAAAACCAGAAGCATTTACCTGGGCTGTGGCTGACTAGATCTACAGCAGTGTGGAAAATGTGAGTGCCGAGAAGCTTTGTCCAAACAAATGGGAAAGACCGACGTCACAACTGACCTGAGGTTGCAACACTCTTGGTCCAACCAAGAGACCAGCCAGACTGGTTAGAAATTTCACAGGAAGATCTAGGGACTAAGACAACCACGGGCCTTGATAAGCTCACATTTTGGAAGCCTGTGGGCATTAGGGTATGTGTATGCACATGCTCATGGGAGACAAGAGAAGGCTCTAGCTATTTTTACATCCCTGAGGCCTTGCAGGTATCATGCACACATGTAAGCACAGACACATGCACAGAGGAGACACAAGAATGCCTGAATGAAGTAAACATAAAAACTGGGGAAGACTTGTAAACTGCATGAATTCTGAATGAATGCTGCAAACCACACACAGGTGCACTGACAAATGATGGGAGCCTTACTGCTCAAGATGTTTAACCATAACCTCTGACCAATCACTGGCTGGCCATTAAGATTTACTGACCCCAAGAGTGACCCATAAGAAGCTGGGCTTAAAAATAAAAATAAAAATAGGGGTGTCTGGGTGGCGCAGTCGGTTAAGCGTCCGACTTCAGCCAGGTCACGATCTCGCGGTCCGTGAGTTCGAGCCCCGCGTCAGGCTCTGAGCTGATAGCTCAGAGCCTGGAGCCTGTTTCCGATTCTGTGTCTCCCTCTCTCTCTGCCCCTCCCCCGTTCATGCTCTGTCTCTCTCTGTCGCAAAAATAAATAAATGTTGAAAAAAAAATTTTTTTAAATAAATAAATAAATAAAAATAAAAATAAAAATAAAAATAAATAACAAAAACTGAAGAGACATCAGAGGCCATACATTGTGGAGGAAACAAATTCTACACAATTAGTTCAGGCAAGAGGGGATCAGAATCCAGAGTTGTTAAAATGCATTATTTGAAATGTCCAGTTTAAAAAGGGAAAGTATGGCCTACACACTTGAAAAAAAAAAAAGCAATAAATAGAAACTCCAGTATTTTGGAGTTGCACTTAGCAGACATAAACTTCAAAGCCGTCACTATAAATATGTTCAAGAAAATAAAGGAAACCATGTTAAAAAAATTTTTTTAATGTTTTTATTTTTGAAGGAGAGAGAGAGACACAGCATGAGTGGGGGAGGCGCAGAGAGAGAGGGAGACACAGAATTCGAAGCAGGCTCCAGGCTCTGAGCTGTCAGCACAAAGCCCAATGCAGGGCTCGAACTACCGAACTGTGAGATCATGACCTGAGCCGAAGTCAGATGCTTAACCGACTGAGCCACCCAGGTGCCCCAAAGGAAACCATGTTTAAACCAAGCATGAAAACAAGGACTGACAGAAGAGAGAACACCAATAAAGAGACTGAAATTATAAAAGAGAACCAAATGGAAATCCTGAAGTTGAGAAGTCCAATAACTAAAGTGAAAAGCTCACTAGATGGACTAACAGCAGAACTGAAAATTGGCTGAAAGAAGAATGAGTGAAGTCAAAAATAAATCAATAGAAATTATATAATCTGAAAAACAGGAAAAAAAAAAGGAAAAATGAATTAAGTATGAAAGACCTGTGGCATACAACCAAAATGATCGACATATGCATAACAGGAATCTCAGAAAGAGACGGTTCTTCAGATTGTATAATTTCTATTGATTTACCTTTGAGTACATGGATTCATTTTAGTTACTGTACTTTTCAACTCCAGTTTGAAATTCAGTAGACTGTGATGTTAAAATGCGTATGCCAGAGCAACTACTGACAAATAGTTTTAGAAAAAAAAAAAATCAAAGAAATTAAAAGGTTATACTAAAAAAAATATGTATATATCTATTTAACACCAGAAGACAATCAAAGAGAAATAGAAGAATAAAAAAGACATAAGACATAAAAAACAAACAGCAAAGTGGCAAATGTAAATGATCTATAATTACATGAATTAATAAACACTCCAATCAAAATGGAGACTGTCAAAATAGAGTTTTTAAAAACAAGATTCCACTGTGTGCCATCTACCTGACACAAATGCTACATTCAAAGACACAAGTGGGTTGGAATTAAAAGCGGCACCATGCAAATGCAATCCCATTGAGCCAAAGTGGTGATGATGATAGTATCAGAGAAGACATACATAGACTTTAAGAGAAAAATGTTAGTAGAGAAAAAGAGGGGCACTTTTAAATAACAGCAGTATTAATTCATCTAACAGTGACAAATATGCACCTAACACTAGGGCCAATAAATAAATGGTGCAAAAGCTACCAAAAATAAAAGCTATGACAACTCAACAGTAGTCTGAGACCTCCATACCCCACTCTCAATAATGACAGAACAAGTAGAAAACCAACAAGAATAGAGAAGACAGTGGAATCAGTGAACTTAGCATGTACAGAACACGCCAACAGCAAGAGAATACAGATTCTTTCTGAACACAGAGAATATCCGTTACCCATAAAAAAGTCTTCATGAATTAAAAAAAAAATTTTTTTTTCACATTTATTTATTTTTGAGAGACAGAGTGAGACAGCACAAGTGGGGGAGGGGCAGAGAGAGACGAGACAAGAACCTGAAGCAGGCTCTAGGCTCTGAGCAAGCGTTCAGCACAGACGCAGGGCTTGAACCCACGAACCATGAGATGGTGACCTGAGCTGAAGTCGGTCACTTAAACGACTGAGCCACCCAGGCGCCCCTTCATGAATTTTAAAAGACTAAGGACATAATAAGTATGTTCTCCAGACACAACAAAATTAAAGTAGGAATCAATAACAGAAAGAAACTTGGGAAATCCTCAAATATTTGGAAATTAAACAATACATATTTAAATAATCCATGGATCAAACAAGACATCTCAAGAGATATTAGAATGTTTTGAACTAAAGGAAACTGAAAACACAACAGATCAAAATTCACTGGTTGTGGTTAAAGCAGTGCTTAGAGGTTAATTTATATCTTTAAGTGTCTATACTAGAAAGGAATAATCTCAAATCAACACCTTAGTTCACACCTTAAAAAAGCTAAAAAGGAAGACCAAACTAAGACCAAAACAAGGAGAAAGAAGGAAATAATAAAGATTGGAGTAGAAATCAATAAAATAGAAAATAAGAAAAAGAGAAAAAAAAATCAATGAAATACAAAAATGTTTCTTTAAAAAGATCAACACAATTGACAGACCTTTACTTAGACTGACCAAAAACTAAGATGACAAAAATTAGCAAAATCAGAAATCAAAAGGGAACATCATTACCAATCTTACAGAAATTAAATGGATTATAAGAAAATACTATGAACATATGCTAACAAACCAGACAACTCACATGAAATGGACAAATTCCTAGAAAGTGAAAATTACCAAAATGGGCTCATAAAGAAATATAAAATTCAAATAGACTTATAACAAGTAAAGAAACTGAGTAGTAATTATAAACTTTCTCACAAAGAAAAGCCCAGGCCCAGACATTTTCACTGGTAAATTCTACCAAACAAAGAAGAAATAACACCAACTCCTCACAAACTTATTCAGGAGTAAGAAACACTTCCTTATCCTGTTTTACAAGGCCAGTGTTCTCCTGATATAAAAGCCAGACAAGACATCACAAGAATAGAGCACTACAAACCAGTATTTCTCATGAATATATACACAAATATCCCCTACAACATATCAGCAAACCAAATTCAATAACATATAGACAGGATTTTACAGAACACTGAATTAATTACACAATATACAACAAAAGGATTATACAATAACATCTAAAAAGGATTACACAAAGTGGGATTTATCCCAGGAAGGCAGGGTTGGCTTAACATCAGAAAAACAATTAATGTAATGTACCATATTAATAAAGAGAAAAATCACGTGTTTATCTCAACAGTTGCAGAAAAAAAAGACAAAATCCAGCCCCATTCATGATAGAAAACTCCAACAAATCAAAAATAAAAGGAAATTTGCTCAACCTAATAAAAGGTATCCATGAAAAACCTATAGCCAACATGACACTTAATGGTGAAAGACCGAACACCTTCTCACCAATAAGGAAAAAGATGTCCATTCTTACCACTTTTTAAAATAAGTTTTATTTATTTTGAGAGAGAGAGAGAGTGCAAGCAGAGGGGGGTGGTGCAAAGAGAAAGGAGAGAGAGGCTTCATGCTGTCAGCATGGAGCCCAACACGGGGCTCGATCTCAGGAACCATGAGATCATGACCTGAGCCAAAATCAAGAGTCAGATACTTAACCATCTGAGCCACCCAGGCACCCCATACCACTTCTATTCAGTACTGTACTAGAGGTTCTAGCCAGTGCAATCTGTCAAGAAAAAGAAAAGGAAGTCGGAAGGGGGACAAAAAGAAGTAAAGCTCTCCTTACTCACAGATAACATGATCCTGTATGTGGCAAATCCTAAGGAATACACACACACACACACACACACACACACATCCTTGTGACAAAAACTAATAATTGAGTTCAGGAAGGTCGCAGGAGACAAACACAATATACAAAAGTCAACTGTATTTCTACATACCAGCAAAATGACATGAAGGAAACAATTCTATTCATAACAGCATCAAAAATAAAAGACAGGATAAATTTAACAAAAGAAGTTTAAGAACTGTACACTAAAAACTACACCACATTTTGCTGAGAGAATTAATGAGGATCCAAATAAATGAAGAAATGGTTCATGTTCCTGGATTAAAGACTCAATATGAACATGGCAATTCTCCCCCAAAATTATCTATAGATTTAATATAAATCCTGTAAAAAAAAAAACAAAACAAAACAAAAAAAAACAGGATTTCTGCAGTCGTGGATAAGATGATCCTAAAATTTACATTGAAATGCAAAGGACTCAGAATAGCCAAAAACATTTTGAAGAAGAACAAAGTTGGAGAACTTAACAGTTCTTATTTGAAAAATTACTATAAAGCCACAGTAAATAAAGACCATTTTGCTCTGATATAAGGATAGACAAAGAGATGAAACATAATTGGGAGTACACAAAGAAACAGCTTCACATTTACAATCAACTGATTTTCAAAAAAGATGCCAAAATAATTCACTGTAAAAAAGACAATCTTTTCAACAAATGGTTCTGGGACAACTGGGTTGGTATCCAGTTGAATTTAGACCCTTGTGTCATGTCATACACAAAAATTAACTCAAAATGATCATAGCCCTTACTCTAAGAGCTAAAACTATATTAGAAGAAAACACAGGAGACAAATCCTTAGAGGTCTGAGGAAGGAAGGAAGGAAGGAAGGAAGGAAGGAAGGAAGGAAGGAAGGAAGGAAGGAAGGAAGGAAGGAAGGAAGGGGG
>NW_024412425.1:8910404-8927904 GCF_014898765.1 Herpailurus yagouaroundi
GGGGAGGGGAGGGGAGGGGAGGGGAGAGGAGAGGAGAGGAGAGGAGAGGAGAGGAGAGGAGAGGAGAGGAGAGGAAAGAGGGAGGGAGGGAAAGAAGGGGAAGGAAGGAAAGAAGAGGGGGGAAAATCCATAAAAGAAAAAAATTGTCAACTGGACTTGTTCAAAACCAAAGACCTGTGCTTCAAAAACACCATTTAAAAAATCAAAGTCACAGACTTAAAATATTTGCAAATCATATCTGATAAAAGACTTGTATTTAGACTATGTAAAGAACCCTTACAACTCAATAATAAAAAACAATCCAATTAAAAAATGAGCACAACTGGGGCGCCTGGGTGGTTCAGTCAGTTAAGCATCCAACTCTTGATTTCAGCTCAGGTCATGATCTCACAGTTCATGAGCTTGAGCCCCATGTCAGGCTCTGCACTGATAGTGTGGAGCGTGCTTGGGATTCTCTTGCTCTTTGCCCCTCCCCCACTCATGTGTATACACACTCTCTCAAAATAAATAAACATTTTAAAAAATGGGCAACAAATCTGAATAGACACTACAAGGAAGACACAATGGCTAACAGCACATGAAAGTTCTCAACATTGTTAGTCAATAAAGAAGTGCAAATTTAAAACAATGAAATAATGCTTTATAGCCACAAGAATGGCTAGAATGAAAAAGACAATACCATGTAACCAAGGATATGGAGAAACTAGAAATCTCATACATTGGAGGCATATAAAAATATACTTGGGAAAACTGTGTAATGTCTTAAAAAGCTAAACCTAAATTCATCATCCAGTCTAGCAATCCCACTCATACGTTATCTACTCAAGAGAAATAAAGAACATATGTCCACACAAAACCTGGCAGAATGAATATTCACAGCATTTATTCATAATAGCCAGAAAACTGAACAATCCAAATGTTCATCAACCATGAAATAAACAAAATGTGGTATGTCCATACAATGGAATACTATGCAGGACCAAGAAGGAACTACGGACACAGAAGACAACACAGATGAACCTCAAAAACCTGACGCCAAATCAAAGACAGATGCAAAAGACTACATATTGTGCAATTCCATTTATATTAACTGTGCAGAAAATGGAAATCTACAGAAAGCAAATTCATGGTTGCCTGAGGCGGAGATATAAATAGGAACTGACTGTAAATGGGTACAACGGATCTTCTTAGCATGATGTAAATATTCTAAAACTGGGTTGTAGTAATGGGTTGTAGTAATAGCAGCACAACTTGAAGTTGAAAAACGCTAAACTGCACACTTAAAAATGGATGTTATGGTATATAAATTATGCCTCAATAAAACTGTTAGAAAAAAACAGAACCAAAAAAAGGTGCACATTTTTATAGGAGAGTGTCAAAAAATTAAAATATAGCAAATACATAATTTCCAAATCAGTAGAGATAACAGGAAAACAAAAAGCACTTAACCTGAACAGTAGTAAAGGGCACTGTGTGGAGGCAACAAATAATCAGGGTAAACAGAATGCCCAAATAGTAGAGTAAGTCCCAGTAAGAGTGATTACAATAAACTTACACTAAACCTGAGTTAACAAAGCATTGTCAGGTTAAGAACAGTTTACAGTAACAATATAATATTACTATTATGCCCAGGTATGTATACAGAAAAAGACAAAAACAGAGAAGTATCACAAACACACAAAAGATGGAAACTGTTATACTAGAAAAATATTTAGCTAGCTACATTAATGTCATATGAAATACGGTAAGGCAAAAAAAATATTAAGGACAAGGAGGGTCACTCTGAGGTCACTGGATTGTGAATATACTAATTCTATACTTAAATGCACATAATGCCTAAATTCACATTTTTAAAAAAAATTTTTTTTTTCAACGTTTATTTATTTTGGGGACAGAGAGAGACAGAGCATGAACGGGAGAGGGGCAGAGAGAGAGGGAGACACAGAATCGGAAACAGGCTCCAGGCTCCGAGCCATCAGCCCAGAGCCTGACGCGGGGCTCGAAATCATGGACCGCGAGATGGTGACCTGGCTGAAGTCGGACGCTTAACCGACTGCGCCACCCAGGCGCCCCCTAAATTCACATTTTAAAAATGTGTCGTTTCTCCATGAAATACTGGTACAATGATTACTTCTCTTTATACTTTTCCTGTTTTCTCTCTGCACACTCCTTTTTTTTACACATATGGCCAAACAACATAGTTGAAACTCCACCTCCGTTCCACCAAGTCAAAATGAACTCTCTTAACGTGTGTTTAAGAAACAGAGCAGGTTTCCAATTCAGATTTTTTAAAAGGTGGCCTCACAATGAGTCAGCAAGTATTCAGATGTTCTAGAGATCACATATTTTCTTACTAGCTACTTGCTCTTGTTTAGAAGGCAGACAATTTAAATGTCAAAAACGTGTGTTAAGAGTGCTGATTATGGAGCAAAGCTGCTGGCTTTAAATCCGAATTCCACCACTTTAACAGCCCTGCGACTTAAAATGTTGCTTAATCTGAGTTAGTTTCCTCATCTCTAAAATAGAGGGGATTAAAAACAAACAAACAAACAAACAAACAAACAAACAAACAAAACAAAACCAGTATCTACCTAACTGGGCTACTGCATTAAATGAAACAGTCCATATAAAGAACACAAAAAATACATGACACATAGTAAGTGCTCAAAAATATTATGCAGTTCCTTACAAATCCATCAATTATTTAAGGGAACTACAAAAACTCCTTCATATCCTAATGATCTTCCTAGAAGATGAAATTTAAACTGAGAAAGCATTGTAAAATGTAAAAACTTGACAATATTGGCCAACAGATTCAATATATAAACCACAAATATCTGTTGTAGTTAAAGAATTCATTCAACAAGCATTCAATTGAAAGTCTATATGTTACTCACCAAAAGAACACACAGATAAAGATTAGTATCCTTGAAAAGTTGTTCCTTCGAAGAGAAAAATAAATCTAATACAATGAGGTATATGCACTTCAAAAATGTGGACATATTCCAGGGCCACCTGGGTGGCTCAGTCAAGTTGAGTGTCCAACTCTTGATTTCGGCTCAGGTCATGGTCCCAGGGTCGTGGGATTGAGCCCTGCATCGGGCTCCTTGCTGAGCATGGAGCCTGCTTAAGATTCTCTCTTTCTCTCTTTCTGCCCCTCTCCCCTGTACACACTAAAATAAAAACATTTTTTAAATTAAAAAAATAAAATTTGGAAATATTCCAATGAATGGAAAGCTCTTATAAATCACATGCATGACCAATTTCCCCAAAAAGTATAATAAAAATATAGCAAAATGAACATGATCACTATACAATATTTTTGACTTTTTGAAGTCCCTTTAGGATACTAGTGTCACAGAGTTATTATCAAAGAATCATCAATGAATGTAGATATGCAAACATACATGTTAAAACCATGTCCTTAATATGAGAATACATTCAAAAACAGACTTTACAATGTTTAAAAGAAGTCATAGAGTAATTATGCACATGGCCCATCAATCCTACTTCTAGGAATCTACCTTGAAGATACCCCTTCAATGCACAAAGATACACATACACTGAACTTGCTCATTGCATCGTTGTTTGTAATTGCAAAATACCAGGAATAATGCCCAAAGAAAGTGCTGAATAAACCACATTACAACTACCTAAGAGAATACAAAATCTGTTAAAAAAAAAAAAAAGAGGAAGATCTCTATAAACTGACATACAGTGATTACCAGAGCATACTATTAACTGAGAGGAAAAAAGTGCAATGGAATGAGAAAATAGAGAGACTGGTATGTGCAGTGGGTAGGTGGCGAAGTGATAGATGGGAATGGAAGCAGGGTAGCAGGCAAGAAGAAGGTGTGACACTTCTCCATGTTTACCTTTTTATGTAGTTGTGACTGTCAGAACCACATTAAAGTTCACATACCCCTCACATACCACCAAGTTAAACCATTAACACCAACAAGGATGTGGAGAATCCAAACTGGAACACAAACAGTAACAAATGAACCTAATATCTGTAACATTTGTAATATTCATATTACAAATGAATAACAAACAGTGAGGGGAGTGAGAAAGAAAAAAACTAACAACTTTGGAGAAGTTTCTTGACTAATAGCTAAAGAAAAAAAATAACATAAATAGTGCAATGTAGTTAATGAATGTTTCTCCTGGGAATAAGAATTAGCACTCTGAAACTACTTTTATGTGCATAAATTTTTTTTAAGTTTATTTATCTTGAGAAAGAGAGAGAGAATATGAGAATGTGCACGTCCACACATGCCTGGTGGGGCGGGGTGGGGAGAAGGGCAGAGAGAAAGGGAGAGAGAGGATGGATGGGGAGCGCCTGGGTAGCTAAGTTGGTTAAGCATCCGAGTCAATTTCGGCTCAGGTTCACAGGTTCTCATGGTTCACAGGATAGAGCCCCACATTGGGCTCTGCACTTGACAGTGTGGAGCCTGCTTGGGATTCTCTGCCTCTCTCTGCTCCTCCCCACCCCCCAAGGATATACACCTGCTCTCTCTCTCAAAATAAACAAACTTTAAACATTTCCTTAAAAAAATAAATAAAAAATAGGCAAATACCTTGTAGATAGTAAAAGGCAGGTTTCTCACTGTTGGGAGAAAAAAGTCACAAATAAGGAAAAACTGGAACAAATCCTGTGGCGTTAGAATCAAAGTGTCAGTATAAACTTGTATGTTTTTTAACATACAGAAACAAATATGTAAACACATGCAGTGGTTAGTATACATAATTTCCTAGCTCTAACTACTGAGGAAAGGTTTCTAGCAATGACACCACAATGGCAATACCCACACCCACATGAGAAATGGTGGTTTTTAAACAACTTTCTCCAATAAAAGGAATAAGGGCTCCCTGGAGAAGTGACTGATGATCTTAAGGCTGGAGCAGGAAAAATATAAGATAAGCCTGTAACATTTTGTGGAGTTAAAAATATTCAAACAAAAATATGGTGATTTCTTGAAAGAATTCAGGGTCAGGTGTGAACTCAAAGAAGTTCCTAATGGTCAAATGTAGAACAATGTGAACAAACAAAACAATGATAACTGGATCTTAACCCATAGACTAAAATAAATATCCAAGTTCATACTGATATAATTAATAAACAGCAGGGGTGGGGGTGGGGAGAGACCGGCACATCTTTTCATTACAAAAGAATTCTAAGGAATAAATGTAAAAAAAATAAAGTACCCAGACATCTTGATGTTAATAAAGCTAATTAATTCTCAACAGAAGCATTAAAATAGCTTCAGAGGAGCCCCTCCACTACATTAAATTGGGGGTGGGGAGGGGGAGGGAAGGAAGGAAGGAAGGAAGGAAGGAAGGAAGGAAGGAAGGAAGGGCAAAACAAAATCACCATTAGGCAAATCCTACAGTAATAACTGTTGCAGACAAGATCTACCAATGAATGCAAAAATTCTTGGGCTTAAGATTAAAGAGAAAAAAAAAAAACAATCTGCATAATCTCAAAGTATCTCCTAAAAGGTATTTATTAACTACAAAGGAAAAGACAGTAACTTCATAGTGGAGAAACCCAGAAGACACCACCTTAACCAAGTGATCAAGGTTAACATAATGAATTCTGGACCCCTTGAAATGACACAATGAAATGCACCTCTTGATATGATGCATTTCTGTGATATTCTTGCCAAAAATGCAAAACCTCATTCTAATTATGTGAGTACATCAAACTCAAACTGAGGATCATCCAACAAAATACCTGACCAGTACTCTTCCAATACTTCAAAGTCATAAAAAACAACAAACAAACAACAAACTGTCAGACTAAGGAGCAGTAATAAACGCCAAGATGGGATCCTAGATAGGGTCCTGGAACAGAAAAAGAACACCTAGTGAAAAAGTTGGTGAAATTCAAGTAAGATCTGTAAATCAGTCAATGGCACTGCACCAACATCAAGTTTGTGGTTTTCATAACTGTATTGTGGTTATAGATTATAATTTAGCAGAAACTGAGTAAGAGGTATACAGAAACTGTACTATTTTGCAATTCTTCTAGAAGTCTAAAATTAGTTCAAAATTTAAAAAAAATTTCTGGTATTGTTTTACAATGGTCTAAAAGAGAACACTTATGACCAGCTTCATTTTAACCCACTGAAACGTGAATTTAACATGATAAATAAAGCTACGCTAAGTTACAGCTGAAACTCTGTTGTAAGACTGAGGCTATGAAATGGGGCTACACCACTTCATCTGGTCTTCAGCAAGACATAAGAAAATGTTATCAAACACTTTTTCTTTGCTTCTACTACCATCTTGTTCCATGAGGGAACATCTTATTTGCAAGAAGTAACATAATACATAAACAACGACAGGCTCAAATTATGAAAAATTATTTAATGACAGTACTCTTGAAATTACATGTCTGTAAAGAATATCACAATAGTCCCACAACAAACTTTGTTACTGGGGGAAAGATCTAGCACAGCTCACTTGAATAACATTTCATTTGGGAGTCAGGAGCTCCTTTGAGTGTGTGTGATGGTATTCTTGGTTTTTTGTGGGGGAGGGGCTGAAAGTTTTAACAAAAAATATATGCACAGTTGACTAAAATTTACTAAAGAACAAGTCTTCTACATTTCTAGGCTATCTTTCAAAATCAGTCCTCTGTTCTGAATTATCCATTAACTTGTGGAGATTCAGGCTCACCCCCTTATTATTAAAATACATATTCATAAAACTTTTACAGTTGTGCTGTTCTAGTTACAAATAGCTTCTACTTTTCTAGGACATAATTTCACTTTGTTTAAGCAAGAATTCATTAAAGAAGCTATAAATAACCTTAAATATTTAGCCATGAATAGAGGGTGGACTGGCATTGATGGCTTATTTTAGCACTAATGCAGAATGCTTTTTAAAAGCTACATTTCAGCATGCATCAAGCTAATGGTTAACACTTGCAGTATAACTTTCAATGTTAGAATAAATTTCTCTTTATTTTAAAGATTTTTGCTAACAGTCAATATGTTATTTCAATTATTTACTAGTAAGGAAGTAGCCCTGGAGAATGACAATGGTGGAAAAATTAAAATTAAAATTTATTTAAAAAAAATGTTTTTTTTAGCATCTACACAACCTCTCCTTCTCTCCCAAAATATAATGCCAGTTAAAAGTGAACAACTTAAGGGAGAAGAATTGCCTATGGAATTGTAAGAATTCAAGGATTCATTGTGTGATGCATGTAGCATACATATGAATCAAAGACATTTATTTCTATAATTCAACTCTGAATCATAAAGCTCACATTTTAGAGACCAAGTTTCATAAAATTTTTACTTGAAAAAAAAAATGTTTTACAAAATACCATTCTTCCAATCAAAGAAACTTTCCCAAAGGGTACATGTAGTTTTCTGCCTCAGAGATGATAGAATGACAGTCAAAGGGGAGAGGGAGGTTTTTTAAATAGCCACCTAGCTGCAAAACCTACAAGAAGTAGATTTTTTTAAAGTGCCTTTAAAATGCTAAAGTAAGGAATATAATTGTTGAATCTATTTGAAATTTTAAAAGTTTCCTTAAAATGGTCCATATGGTATGCACAACTTCACAGCTGGCACAAAACTGCCTGTATTTAGTTCAAAACACAAAAACAATACATATGAACAGTATTCTTTGAAAAATAATTCCAAATACTGCCACGACATCCTAAGAAAACTTAGACAACAGTATTGACAGTATTCAGAGAATTAACAAAACAAGCTGAATATT
Source organism: Herpailurus yagouaroundi (assembly GCF_014898765.1). Taxonomy (NCBI): domain Eukaryota; kingdom Metazoa; phylum Chordata; class Mammalia; order Carnivora; family Felidae; genus Herpailurus; species Herpailurus yagouaroundi. Next base: position 8,918,145 of record NW_024412425.1, read on the forward strand.
AAAGTATTGAAACATTTACTTTCTTTTTAATACCACTGATAACAGTAAGAGAACTTGCTGCCAAATGCATTCAGGATGCCTTATTTCAACTACATGTAACATATTTTGCTATACAGATTCTAAAGAAATGCAAAACGAGGTTCTAGGATGTAAACTCCTTGGCAGGCCCTAGTTTTTCTGCTGCAATCTGGCAGCTTTGAACTTTGAAACCCTCTTGGTAGTTTCTTCTGATATTTCTGACAAGACTTCTTTTCGTTCTGGAATGGTGGGTAATACAGGATGAACCATGGTTGGGTGTGGTGTTAAGGAGGGCGATAGAAATTCTTTTTCTATTACAGTTCCAGAAAAAGCCTAGAAGACAAAAGTCAGATTATGGTAATAAAATCAAATAAGATGCCCACAAAATCTTGATCCTGTATTTGCCAATTAGACATTTCCTTTCATTAGAAGTAAATTCTTGGGGTGCCTGGGTGGCTCAGTCGGTTAAGCATCCGACTTCAGCTCAGGTCATGATCTCATGGTTCATGGCTTCAAGCCCCACATCGGGCTCTGGGCTGCCAGCTCAGAGCCTGGAGCCTGCTTTGGATCTGTGTCTCCCTCTCTCTCTGCCCCTTCCCCACTCACGCTGTCTCTATCAAAAAATGAATAAATGTTAAAAAAAAATGAATTCTTAAGATTCTTGGATAAATACACATCAAAATATAAACTGTTTAGAGAAGTCAACTACCATTAAAATGTATCTTAATGACATCACCAAATATAAATAGATTTTTATAATATACATGTAAGAAAGCAAAATGTAAAATGAATGTTTTATCTGGGATTAAACAAAAATGGGTATGTAAAAGGTCCCCAATTTTCATACATTCACGTCCAGACCATGACGTAAGAACTAATGTATTAAACTAAAAAATGCTATTAGGGTGTCAAACGTGAGCTGACGAATGAGCTATCCTATGGAGGCCATGCTGCCAGCTAGCCAATAGCTTACTTTTCAGCAGTAGTGACATCTCTTAGGTGGTATCCATGTATGCAATTACTTGGAATATTTTATTGCATCTTGCCTCAATTTTACTCAAGAGATCAGTGTAAACTGAAAAATTAAGTGCTGATACTAGTGGAGACTGCATCAGTCTCAAAATTTGCTACACTTAATTCAATGATGGAAATCAGATGTTCCACACACACACACACACACACACACACACACACACACACACACAAAATGGTTCTTCCGTTTCAGCTGGATATTTGCTGGATGTAATGTAGTCAACTGTTTGTTCAACTGGAACAAAAGTAATGTGTACAAAATGCTGGAAATACAACCAAAGATACATACATCTTCATATATCTTTTTACATAAAGATCTGTAAAAACCAAGGATTTGATAACAATTTTATTTTTAAGGTCTCTGGTATTTGGATCCCCCCCACCTTTCATCTTCTAAAAACTCATTACATACAAAGTAAAATCTGACACCTAAACTTTCATGTGTATTTTGCTTGCTTTTGTCTACCAAGAGTACAAACTGAGTTAAGACAGTGTATCACCTGAAAAGTTTAAAAAGCCATCCCCTCCACCTTGCCCCACCAAAGAAATGAAAAAACAAGAATGCCCCTACCCTCCCACAGTATTTCAAGAACTTGGGTGAAATCCAAGCTCTTAAAAGAAACTTAAAGTCTACTTTCTCAAAACTCCTATTGATAAAATAGGATGATAAAATAGGATGATGCTCACTGAGCCTTCTTACTATATTAAAAATGCTTTTGAAAAAAGAGACACTCGGCGTTTAAAGATACTGAAAAGCAAAACTTTTAAAGTACTTGTCATATGCATGAACTATTTGTTTTCATGTTAAAAAAAATTTATAGCATCTAGAATGCTAACAAAAAACTGTTCAATATGAAGTACAAAGCTAGTTAGAGTGAAATAAAACTAAGTCCCAGACTTGAGGTCTAGCTATACCATGATACACTAAGTCCTTATAAAGTAAAAGTTGGGCACCTGGGTGGCTCGGTCAGTTGAGTGTCTGACTCTTGATTTCAGCTCAGGTCATGACCTCATGGTGCTGAGATCGAGCCTGCACAGGGCTCTGTGCTGAGTATGGAGCACCCTTGGGATTCTCTGTCTCCCTCTCTCTCTCTCTCTGCCCCTCCCCTGCTCGGGAGCACTCTCTCTCCTTCTCTCATAATAAGTAAACTTAAATAAATAAAAAGTAGCAAAGGTCTACATCCATTACCTGTTTTTCTAACAGTATGGAAGACTGTTAAATGAGATACTTTCTACGTCAACTGAGATGATTATATCAGGTGATATAATGGGGAGGAGAACATTCTAATTCTAATCATACATGCTGTCCCTAAATGCTAATGATCTCCATCCCCAGTGACAGTTGAGTACTATTATTACCATTAAGTTACCATTCAGTATAAGAAATAGAAGTTTTACATATGCTTATTTATATATAAACATATATATTTTATATGTATTGAATGTATGCACAAATGGGTATATCAGTTTGATACAGGTATGAGTTCCCCAGTTTTTCTAAATACTTTATAAATTGAAAATTTGAGATACACCCAGAACAAAAATAATTGAAGAAATCATCCCTGGGAATAATGGAAACCCTAACATATGACTATTTCATAGATAGGAATTTTTGTTTTGGGATCCCTCAGTACCATTCCCCCCACACACAAGTGTGTGCAATGTGGTGGATAAGAATGTATATGTGTGCACTGACTTTTTCTGAGGAGAGGATCTACAACTTTCTTTTGATTGCAAAATGGCTCCATAACCCCCAAAAATAAATATGTCACTGGCACAAGCCAAAACACAGGACTTCAGATAATTACCTGCCATACAGTTTTTTTCTTTAACTAAAGCACATAAAAGAGAAAAGTATAATCTGCTACCTATAAACTATTATAAAATGACTATAGTTTGGTCTAGTAGTAATTCGTTTAAAATAAGCTGCTAAATGATCTTCTTGTCAAAAAGGTAACATATATGCAAACGAAGATACTTTAAAATTCTTATTTCACAAAAATAGAACTTTAAGACTAGTAATACTTTTCCCCCAAAAAATTTTTCTTGAACTAAGATTATAATATCTGCACTTGTGTGTTTGCTAGTGGCTATTAATTTTTTATAAATTATTAATTATCAAAAAAGAATAAGCCTAGAATTAATTAGGGTCCATGACTTTTGAGATTAAATATATGTATCAGCTAAAGAAGCTATAAGATAAACAATGTCATTACTCAGCTGATTAACTTCAATAAATAACTACACAAAAAAAATAATAATTTAAAGATTGTAAGATTAAAGATTTATAGACCATACCAGGGAGATATAGCAGCTGCAATTTTTTAAAAAGGAGAGGAGAGCCTCTTTTAAAGAAATAACTTTTCGACTCCAAAAGTGAACTGTGAAATCAGGAAAATGAATGATATGCCCTTCTGAAATGGAGCTAACACCACTTTTTTTTTTTTAATGTTTATTTTTGAAAGATAGAGAGTTGGGGGTAGGGGGAAGTGCTGGGACAGATGATCCAAAGCGGGCTCTGCACTGACAGCAGCAAGCCCGATGCGTGGCTTGAACTCACAAACCACAAGATCACAACCTGAGCTGAGGTCAGACGCTTAACTGACTGAGCCACCCAGGCACCCTGCTATCACCACCTTTTTAAACTCACAAAAAGTGATGAAAGATACTATACGAAATAAAGAGTTAACAATACACACACACCTCAGGTGTTCCTGATAAAGGCAAAAGTTTCTTGTGATGGTTTTCTTCCTGTTCCTCTTCCAAAATACTCTCACTGGTGTCACTACAAGTGGCCTCTTCGCAGCTAATACTCCTCAGAACTCCCCGTCTGTCATCAAAGTCAGCAGCACTGCTTTCACTGGTGTCACTGCAAACACTGTTCTCTCTGCTGCGAGACTTCAGGATGGACTTACGAGGAACATATTCTCCATTCACAACATCAACAAAGACTCTATGATGTCCAAAAACATATACACGCACTTTAGGTAACTCATAAACCGAGGATGAATTTGTAAGATTTTAAAAAATATTTTCTAGAAATTAGAGTGTTTTTTTCAAACTTACATCTAAAATTTTCATAATCAACAATTTTGTAGCTTCAAATGATGTATTTTACATTCTTTAAAATATGATTTTTTGGGGCCTAATACAGCACTTTATTTATAAGCATGTTCTGGGTGACAACAGTCTAATTTGTCAAAATTCTACATGTAATCTAGACCTACTTAGAAAACAATTTAGCAATTTTAACTATTTTACAAATATGGGTCAAATGATAACTTTCTCAACAAACAAGACAACAAAAAACTGGAACAGCAATACTTAACTTACTTCGTGGAAAGGCAAACCACATGCAAGCATCATCATAGCTGTGGCAGGAAAGCACTGCTCCAGCCCACTGGAAACCCAAACTTACATTTCTAAAGTTAACATACTACGATTTTTTCACTAGAAAGATTGAGAATGTTTTAATAGCACTGGCAAAGAGGGGGGAAAGGGGAAACTCATGCAATGTTCCAACTGTTCTGAACTGGACAGCTGTGGTGGCTCAGCAGCTCCTGGGAGAGCCTTTAAAATACTAAGCCAACCCGATCAGAGCCCCTCACCTGTCCGTGATGGACAGGCTTCTGTTGATACAGGCAACCTGCTCCTGTAAATGTTCAGTTACAAAAAGAGGTAAGGGGACGGCAGCTTGTCCTGTTGCCCGTGAATACCACTCACCTATAAATGTCAGCAGGAGTCCTGATGGTAGGCAGTTCCTGGGCAGAATGACCACTGCCAGCGCTGTTCTTTCGTTTACGTTTGGCTTCTTCTTTCTTCTCACTGAATTTTAAAGTGGTATTTTTTCCAGTATTTATTCGGACCTAAAAATTTCACAGCAAATTACAAGCCTTCTGAGAAATTAAATCAAAGCCAAAACTAAAACAAATAAACTTTATATATAAATAATTATATATATATTTTATATATATATTATAAATATATTATATATTTAATATATATATTTAATATATATAAATAATTATATATAAATAATTAAAGAAGAGAGACAGTTTTTGACATGAAATGATGTACACTATTATAGGATTAAGAAGTCCTTACCTTAACACACTTCTACAGCATTAAATTATATCTTCTTTAATGACCAATTCTAATCTTTAGGGATTTTATTATTGTATAGAAAGCAAATTACATTTAAATTAAATGACAGATTTATTATAAGTTTTCATATCACCCCATTACTTTGATATAAATTTTTGGCTTAAATCATGCATTTCAAAACAAAGAACATAATTAACCAAAAGAAATATTTGGTAAGAAAATATAAAATTTAAGTCATAAAAGCAATATTAGATAATGCTTAATTATTTGGAATTTTTTAAATACCTCTAGTTTTTAGAAATTGGACTAAAAAATAAAAACCAACCCTGTAGGATTATTATGTCATTCTTCTACTCAACACTAACACTGCACTTTCCATATTAATAATGACTGCTCTTCCTCACAAAATTCCTACAAATATTATTTATTCTTCCTATTTTATCAACATGCAAATAAGCAAAAATTTAAAGCATGAAATAAGAATCCTAAAACAAATTTCTTTTTCTGGCTATTACGTCAGTTTTTTCTAAAGAACTCACAAGATGCTCCCTTTAGTCTGAAGTATTAACATATAAAAAACCATAAATTATTTCACTTCATACTACAGCAGGATAACTTAAGGGACCTTAGAAATATCAGGTATGTTTTAAACATGTTTCATTAAATAATAATCACAGACACTTAAGATTGATACCACAGACCCTTAACTGTGATACAGGCAATCCCTGCACGGATATCTTGTGGTACAAAGACCAGTGCACTGAGACAAAGGACTTTCTGTTGTATTACTAGCCAGGTCTATGGACTTCTAGGCCTTAAGTATAAAGATGAATTCCCAGTTGCTACTCAGAGCAGCACTGGGAGCAAGGGAATGGATTTAAGGTAGTCTATCCTTCCAATCAGAACTAACTGTTTTGATCTATTTTAAATACTGGGATTCTACAGTAAGTACAAGGGGAACAAAAAGTCTTTTGATACTAAAGAAAAGCTTAAAAACCCTGTATTAGAAGGTCTCTACAGGGGCGCCTGGGTGGCCCAGTCGGTTAAGCATCCAACTTTGGCTCAGGTCATGATCTCACAGTTCATGGGTTCAAGCCTCACGTTGGGCTCTGTGCTGATAGCCCAGAGCCTGGAACCTGCTTCAGACTCTGTGTCTCCCTCTCTCTGTCCCTCCCCTGCTTCTGTGCTCTCTCTCTCAAAAATAAACACTACTTTAAAAAAAAAAGATCTCACAATAACCCCCAGTTCTTAAATGCCAAAATTCTAGAGTCACGATTACCCACAGATGTTTAGATTTACTTTATCTGAAAAGAAGCTACTTTTTACTTCCTCCTGAACTTTTCCACTTTGCTCATGATGCTCCTATTCATGCCATGCACACACAGAAAGTAACAACCTGGCATAATTAAAAATGTAGCTAATATAGTCACTTTCAACATCCTAAATACACCAAAACGCCCACAATATAATTAACTCTAGAATTCTCAGAAAACTCTCTGAATGAAGGACAGGTGGAGCTACAGTAGTTGCTACTCAAATCTGATTCCTTTCCAGACCCCAAACAATTCAAATTCCACTGTGTCTTCAAAGAACAAAGGACCAATGGGAACTATCTAGACATTGACTTTTTCTCCCCGTTTTTTTTAGATAAACTGGTCAGAACAAGAAGCAAAAGATGATTTTATTATTTGGCACTATCAACAATATTAATTACTCTAACACTGTTCTTTTAAAGAATATTATAGAATATATTTATATTAAATTATGTTAATATTTAAATTATACACAAAAAGCATACAAACCCTCTTAGGTTCGACAGTGTGAGAAAAATATATTGTTGGTACAGAATGATCTCCAACCCCTAAAACATCATTTTCATTATCACCATCACCATCATCATCATCTTCTTCTTCTTCTTCTTCATCTTCATTACTGTGATAAGAATTTGAACCAATCATTGAACAGTTCAACTGACTATTCACTTGGCCATTGAACAGTTCTGAATGTGTAACATCCTTATAACAACTGCTGGAATGAACAGAGTCTGTTACTTGGTGCATCACATGCACATTTATGTTCTGATCTTCCTTTTCTTCTTCAGAAGATGTATCTTCTCCATTTGCAATCATAGTATCAGGCTTACTAATAAGAAAGAGAGAAAACTAAGATCAAACATACACATCAAAATACTACATATTCTAATTTTCAGTTCATTTCAATGGGCAAAAATTAAGATTTTGAATAAGATATTTTTAACTAGAATTCTAGCTGATAAGAACGCTTTGAAATAACAACAACATAAAACTCTATGCTAATTCTGTATGTTGTAGTTACTCAAACATAAGTAGAATATAGATGATTTTTTTACCTTTGCAAGAGGACACTGGCCACACACAACGTAAATATGATATAAATAATACAATCAAGAAATTTGCAAGAAATTCACAGAGATATGTATTTAAAGACCATAAATTATAGCCCCAGAACATTAACACTGGGGCTAATTTATTTTCTGTTTATTAACACTGGGGCTATTTATTATTATTTTCTACTTCTATATTTGGAATACTTTAAAGCATGTATTATTTTAACTTTTTATATTGAAGGATTTATATGTATGCACATGAATATAATTATATTTATACACACACATGTACATTTTTCATGCTTCATTTCTACAAAGGATTTGAAGACCTTACAAAAATAACAAAATCAAAAATGCAATATAACTGAAATAACGTCATGCAAAAACAGAAAATCATGCCCAAGAAAATCACAAGATTCAAGATGGATCTTAAAAAATGGAATATTATCAGTTAATCAAAAAGACCTAAGAATTTGTAGGTAAAATGTAAAAAAATATACATATATCCTTCGTGCTTCAGGTCCTATTTTTCACAGAAACTAATTACTGCATACAGTGCATCATTTAAGCAAAATAATATAGGAACTTCTGTAGTAATAGATTTCGTTGAGTATTTTGACAATTTCAAGTGAGTGCTAATGTATATTTCAAACAGCAGTTTGGAAAAGTTGTTCATATGTATAACTACCTGACCAAATTACAAACTGCCTGCTCAATAAACAGAAAAGTTTGTAAAGGAAAGCAAGGATAAACATTTTACAGTAACAAACAAATCCACAGCAAATTTTTCTTTTTAACAAGTCATTTAGATATACAGCATTATCCTGGCTACAGTATAAAAATAGTTCATTTAAATTGTAAATATGTAAAACACCCATAATTATTATGTCGACTATATGATATACCTTAGTACTTCATTATACAAAACATAGCTGAATCTTGTTATTAAAAACATAGGAATACGGATTTTAAGTATTTCTGTACCCACACATATGCATGGGCATGTGCATGAATGCACAAGTCCTAACAGAAAATATTCTAGAAAATTAATACATATTTTCGAGTGGGAGGATTATTGATATTTTAATATATTATACTTTTATGTATTTTCTTCAATGAGCATGTATTGTTTTATTAATGAGGAAAAAGACTAACAAGGAAATGTGTTTAGAAACAAAATCTCTTGGAAAGATAATTTGTCATTCGGTACCTATCAAGTTCACCCAGCAATTCTTCTTGTCTCTCTAGTTCTTCAAGTCGAGCCCACAGTTCCTTATCAGCAAGCAAATCCTTGGATTTGACATCATTTGCAAAATCTGCTTCAAAAATATCTGAAGTTTTTGGTTTGGAGTGAGGTTTATGGGCAATTCGGTGTTTTGCTATTTTTTTTTTTTAAAAAAAGGAAAGACATGGCTGTTAATAGCCGCCTTTAAAAAAGCACAAACCTAGACTTAGTGAGACTTTCTTCTGAGAAGAGGGGATATGGAGATGGGGGGAGGGGCATCGGGGGGGGGGGGGAGAAATGCATGGTTTTTAAGCAAGCAAGACAACTCCAAGGATCCATTTCTCTCATAATCTTGCTACTCAAAGTGTGGTCCAAGGACCAGCAACACTGATATTCCTGCAGAACATTTCAGAAGTATATACTCTCAGGGCTACCCCAGATCTGCTAAATCACAATCTGTGTTTTAACAAGAGCCCAAGAGGATTCATATGCACATTAAAGACTGTGAAGAAGTGCCTGAAAGCTTCAAAAATGCATTAGTAAAAACGGTCACAATGTACCCTAGTTATAACACAAAATTCAACACAAATAATACACATCTTCCATCCTTACTCAAGAGAATTCAGTTACTAAAGTAACACATCAAAGCCTTGTCACAGGATACTTTCAACTCTAGGCACAGCCAGGCATAAATACCCTAGGAGGAATCTATGGAAGCTAATCCCTGGAAAGTTGGACTATAATTTTGTATATGAACATTTCTCCTTTTTAAATTACTTTATCTTATTTGTAATCCTCATGTGAGGGCAGGAGATAAAGAAAATCTGAACTCAAATCCATTTGCTTTTCATCTGAAAAAAAATAGGCTTTTTTATAAAGCAAATTATAGCTTTGAAGAAGGCAATGGAAAGAAGTCTAAAATGCTGTTATGAGATATGGTTAACGATGACCTCCATCATACATTCAAATGTACAACACTGCTTCCTAAATCTAAAAATATCATAATTATGTTTCAT